>NW_028317931.1:300000-482500 GCF_062004578.1 Staurois parvus | reverse complement strand
CACAGTAATTGGTATGAGTGGGTATTACGAGCACCACATCCCAACAAACCGAAAACATTAATGAAGAAAAATGTGGGACTTTTTTTAGTTGCTTACAAACTCAGGAATGGACATGACACTGTAATGTTAAAAAAATCATATGTTTTATTCCATTTCACAAATATAAAATTGTACTGAAAGCTAAAATGAGCATTAAAACCACATGGAACAATCCAGTTGTAGAATCAAACTCCTTACATGTCCCACCCGCTGCACTGATGTACTATAGGTGATAAACTGATCATGTAATCATATATTAAATATTATGCACAATATACGCAGATATGACTCCAATGTTGCTAAACAATGGAACACCAGAGGATACTGTGTCTCAACTCCTTTCATAGATTGCTCTTCTTCAGGAACTTTTAGAGCGCTGATGATAGAGGAATATAGAACATTATAAGTAAAAACCCTCAACGTTTATGATCACTTAAAATATACACTGCTCAAAAAAAGGAACAATTTTTAATCAGAGTATAGCATCAAGTAATTTAAACTCCTGGGATATTGATCTGGTCAGTTAAGTAGCAGAGGGGATTGTTTAATCCGTTTCAGCTGCTTTGGTATTAATTAAATTAACAACAGGTGCACTAGATGGGCAACAATGAGATGAGCCCCAAAACAGGAATAGTTTTACAGGTGGAGGCCACTAACATTTTCTTCCCTACTCATCTATTCTGACTGTTTTTCACTAGTTTTGCATTTGGCTAGGGTCAGTGTCACTACTGGTAGCATGAGGCAATACCTGGACCCTACAGAGGTTACACAAGCAGTCCAACTCCTCCAGGATGGCACATCAATATGTGCCATTGCCAGAAGGTTTGCTGTGTCTCCCAGCACAGTCTCAAAGAGCATTGAGGAGATTCCAGGAGACAGGCAGTTACTCTAGAATTGCTGAACAGGGCCGTAGAAGGTCCTTAACCCATCAGCAAGACCGGTATCTGTTCCTTTGTGCAAGGAGGAACAGGATGAGCACTGCCAGAGCCCTACAAAATGACCTCCAGCAGGCCACTGGTGTGAATGTCTCTGACCAAACAATCAGAAACAGACTTCATGAGGGTGGCCTTAGGGTCCTCTAGAGGGCCCTGTGCTCACTGCCTGGCACCATAAAGCTTAATTGGCATTTAGCATTGAACACCAGAATTAGCAGGTCCACCACTGGCACCCTGTGCTTTTCACAGATGAGAGCAGGTTCACCCTGAGCACATGTGATAGACATGAAATGATCTGGAGAAGATGTGGAGAATGTTATGCTGCCTGTAACATCATTCAGAAAGTGCACCACGCCCTCAAGATATAATAGAAGTCTAAGGCAAAGTACAGCTAATCAGCATGTGCACTTTTCTGTATCCACGTTGTGTGTCTAAGCAGCAGTGCATCAGTGTGACAGCAGCCTTATAGGGGCTCAGGACAGTACTTGTTTACATTTGTGGTTTGGGGCACTAAAACCTTCTAGTTGAGATGTGTTTTTACCACACACCACAACCACTGGTGTAGCATCAAGGGTCACAATGGTGACCCTCACCCATTCTCCAGGGGGCTTGTATGACCTCCCTATCACATTCTGTTTTACACTTGGACAGGAGGGTCAGCATATACAGGAACCGATCCTCTCTTCAACCATGGAAAGCCAGCTTCTCCTCCTATCCCTCCCTCCGGCATTCAGTGGCTGCAGGAGGCAAATATTCATTATGTTATTCAAAACAAAAAAATTGAAATTCAAACCATTTCATTGTGGCCTGCGACCGGTTACCAAATCGCTACTTCTTGTCCAGTGCGCAGCATTTTCAATGCAGGTTTTCTGATGTTGATAGCAAAAAAACATGCTTGTATCATGCGTGCTAGAACAGCCACCTGTAGTCTACATTTGGAACAACAATGGAGCACCACTGGGAGACAGGGAGAAGGGGTTGTCACCCTATAAAAGAAATGCCTAAAAAAGGTATTTCACACCAGAATCATCAGGCATTATTTTATTGAAAGGTGCAGTTTTAACATATTTAAAAATTGAAAATGTCATTAGCACGGAACATCAAGTATGAGATTCTACTTTTTCTTTTGGGAAAAAAGGCTTAAACCAAATCATCAGCAGTGTTATAGTTTGCCTCAAGCGGTTTTACTGTCATTTATTCTGGGCAGCTTACTCTACATGTAAATGTTTCAAAAATAGTAATAACGGGATGTGAAGTTAAAAAGAAATGCAATTCCTGAACACTATAGTTACAGGTATAAACTCCATATAAGTACAAGAATATAATAATTTTAACAACAGTTAGTTGCTACCAGAAATGGGTCATTTCTGGAACTCCCAAAAGTGACACCGTGAGGGAGATTTACTAAAACTGGAGAGTGCAAAATCTGGTGCTGCTGTGCATGGCAGCCAATCAGCTTCTAACTTCAGCTTGTTCAATTAAGTTTCGCTAAAAAAAAAAACTGGAAGTTGATTGGATCTATGCAGAGCTGCACCAGATTTTGTACTTTCCAATTTTTGTAAATCAACCACATATACTGATAACACATACACTCTATTGAACTTTTTTTTTTTTTTAAATATCTTTATTTGTACTTAGCAGCCCCCCCCCGTAAACAATATAAAAATGTCATAGTAAAAGTATTTTCCCTTTAGCAAACAGTATTGATCGTGCATTGATCTGCTCCTCCCCCCCTCAAAAATAAAACAAAACAATAATTTCAACAACATCAGTGGACTTAGAAGCTTTAAAGCATTAGTAAACCACCAAAGAAAATTCTCAAAAAATGTCCCCTGCCAAATAATAGCATAATGTGCGAGTATGCATCGCATACTCGCACATTATGCAAGAGTTACCTTAGAACGAAGCCCGCCAGTAGCGTGCTGTCAGCACTTACAGGGCTTTCATCTTCACACGGTCTTTCTTCAGGGTTTTCAGGCTTCGGCCGTTTGACTGGCTGAGATGTGATGATGTCACACCTGCACATGCGCGGGAGTCACGGCCACGGCACGGCTCTCTCAATGGAGGGCGCAGCGTCTGTTCAGAGCACAGTGTGCATGTGCCATTGACATCACCGGCTGCTACTATAGTAAATATCTCCTAAATCCTAAATGATGCACGTTTGGGAGATCTTTACTGTACCTACAGGTAAGCCTTGTTTTAGGCTTACCTGTAGGTACAAGTAAACAAAGTAGGCTTTACTACCACTTTAACAAGCACAGCAAGCTAAAAATTGCAAAATAAAAATGAATGTCACAATAGTTATCTTTCACTGTTACCAAAAATTTGTGTTTCAGCCCACTGGGTTTGCATATTAAAAGGTAACATCTTGTGCCCAATTTTTATGGCATGTCATAGTAAAGGACAAATAGCTGTTTTGGTAACAAAAAATTAGAGTGTCAAGGGGTATAATAAGGGTATAATTATAAGGGTATAATTTTTTCCGTTATCCCGACTTCTGTACTACATGTGGACAGCAGCACAAAATCACTTAATCAATCAATTTCCTTTTTAGTACTCCCACAAAAAGTCACACTTTCTCCCTAGAAAGTATACAATCTCACATAACCTTTTTGTGATAACCATAAATTAAGTATAATAAATTCATAAATTCATATAATAAAAAAAATATAAAATCTATAAAATATGTGAATTGTGTCCAAAAATATATTTCAAATAGTAATTGTGTCCAAAGTCCAAATCCCAATTTTCCACCTTGATGCAGTTAGAAGAAAATCAATCCTAAATATCTTGAAATACCTCAAAATAAAATAAAAGAAAACCATAGTGCATTATCTTTTACATATATAACACTCCACTCAGTGCTCAACACAAAAATCACTCTTAAATTGTGCAGAAAAAAAAAAAACTTATACAAATATTCTTTCAACTTGTATAAAATTCAAACCCAAAAAGTGAAAACTCCGTGATCACTATATAACCACACACTTTGTGATCAACCACTTCAATTACACAAAACACTCTGTGCACAACCCCTAGTGAATAGTGATACTAGGTACTAGTACCCTTTTTAATCCAACCACAGATGATACCAGGTACTATTACCCTCTGATAGTTGTTTTCAGGCATGAGCTATCAAAAGTACTTCTTCCTTTCCAATGTTTTACTTCAAGGGCAATCCTCCAATATCCTCATGAAAATAAACAGGCTTTTAGGAAGAATCCATATTAAAGGAACAAATTTAATCCACACTTACATAAAAGAAAGCAGAATCCGGCTCCCAGCATTACTCCTTCAATGGCTTATTACAAACATTTAGAAAACCACATGTACACCACCAAAAAGATGGCCGCGGCGACACTTCCGGTTTGGCGTTCGTGCGTCTTGACGTCACTCCCCTAACGTGTTTCGTCACTTCCAGACTTCATCTGAAGGGATTGATTTTCTTCTAACTGCATCAAGGTGGAAAATTGAGATTTGGACTTTGGACACAATTACTATTTGAAATATATTTTTGGACACAATTCACATATTTTATAGCTTTTATATTTTTTTGATTATATGAATTTATGAATTTATTATACTTAATTTATGGTTTCACAAAAAGGTTATGTGGGACAGCAGCACAAGCCTGAAAGGTCAGCCAGAACATCCTTGAAGATGTTATCCCAAAAAAAAACCAAAAAAAAAACAAAACAGTTTTTAGTTTTAAATTTCAGAGTTTTAAAATGAACCTCTTTCATTTTATTAATTTTTAATGCAGGGTTGACAGACTGCATTGCCAGGGATTGCCTAGGAATTGGTTGTCAGTACTATTCATTCAGAAATCATAATTTTTGCAGATACACTGCAGTGAGAGGCATATAGAGGCAATAGTAACAGCAGTAGCAGCAACATTACCACCACCGTGGAAGGGTTTGCAGAGTCTTTCTTACATATGACAGCTAATAAACTGAAGCTGCCAGAGGGCATGGAAGGCATTTGAGATCTGATCCGCTTTCATTTTGTTAAAATTAAGGCAATCGTCATTGACTGCAGATAGGTGGATGCATTGGTCTGTCACCACCCTGCAGCTACACTGAACAACCTTAATAATGGGACGGTGAGAAGGCTAGCACCTCTAGTGCATATTGTGAAAGCTCCAGCTGTTCATCTATCTCAGAAGTCCATAGGGTCTTTCTTCACTTTATGAAATTGTTGGTATCTGAACTGGTGCAAACATAAACATTGACCATGGACAAGGCATGCCTGCAAATGTTTCTTAGGGCCAAGCATGCCTGCTGCTACTTAAAGATCATTTGCAGAACCTTGAGCAAGCGGTGGTGCAACTGTTGATGCCTGCTTCTCTGCCATGAGAGCTGCGATGGATAGCGAGGGATCACTGCCAGCATCAGGAATTGGTGCATTTTGTCTTTCCTCTTGTGTTGTGGAATGCCATCAGCTGTTTGGTTTGTTGCATGGTCCAAGAGGATGTGAGAAGGCCCCTGAAGGAGTTTTCCTCCAAAATGAGACAGACCTCAGATCAGAGAAAGAAAACCCTTGAAATCGTCTCCAGAATAAAAAATCATTTATAAAAAGTTAATGTTATAGTAACGTTTGAAATGTTCAAATTGTAATTTTTTAAAATTTATTTATTTTGTTTTATTCAAAATTATACTTGTTAATTTTATATTTTTATCTATTAATTATTTTAATTGATTGAACCCACCAGAGATGTGTACTGTCTGGGGTGAAGTCTGCCTTCTGTGGATTTGAAGGTCCCAAAGGACTCAAAAACCAGGTAGAAGGTGTGTCCCAGAAGAAAGGCTTAAAAGTAGAGGGTAAGGAAAAGGTAAAAGGTGTGTGATCTGTTCTCCCATCATTCACCCCTACCTTCAACATTTTGTAATTTTAATATTCAATGTATAATTTTTAATGTTTTCATATTTTTGTTAATGTTACAAGGTTTTTGTTTAAAGAACATTGTCACAGTGTATGTGGAGGAAAATAATCATTTTGTCTTGTTATATTAAATGTTATATTACAAAAAAAGTGTAATTCTTACTTTGTTTGTTCAGAGGAGGGGCAATGTGAACTAGATGGCCAACATGACACGTCCAGCTACAACTTTGCTATACTTCAGGAGATTATCTCAACTGTCCTATGTTCTGAGTGAAGGCTTGTTTTTGTTAAGAAGGTCTTAAAACAACATTGTATTTGTATTCATACCCACTAACAGATGATGCGGCACAATGTGTCTGCTACCTGATGCCCACTGCATCAGACCCCTGTTTTTTGGGGCATGCTGCAACCTCTTCCAGCATTGAAACTTCCTTCTAATCCTGCACATCACTCTACTAGCCCATTCCTGAATCCCATGTTGCCTCACCTTGTCTTCTACCACCTCCTACCACTATTTGTTTGAAATAAATGGATGCTGACTCCGTAGTTTTGCTTTTTAAAATGATAATTGCTCCTAAAGCAGTATTTTTACATACATCAATGAAAATGATAGCGGTGTTAGAAAAAAAACCTTTAAAATCTAGTAGTCTCTGCGTGGTTTATTACAGTAGAAGTGTAGTTAATTCCTTGGTGCCAGTCATATGCCTGTATGCAGCCTCTAGGCAGCTGGGCTTTTATGCTGAGAGGCTGTATATACTGTATGCATACCTAAAGATAAACAGAGCTGTGCCGAGATTGCATGCCATGTGAGGTCCAGGTCCAGTCTCCTGGGGCTAATGGAAAGCTTTCTGGAGCTTTCCGATCAGCCAATCACGGCGGTCACATGATCAGAAACCCCGGCCTGCCTCCTGGCATCTGAAACCCCTTAAACGGCTGGGAGGCGCCAGCGACAAGGGGTTAAATAAGCTCTGCAGCCTTATTAAAAAGCACAGAAATAACTAATTGAAAACAGACTTAGAAAAAGCTGTTTACAGACTGGCATTCACTTTTCCCTGCCTGGACGAATACAAGCCCCACAAAGCAATGAAAAACAGATCAGGGGCGGACTGACAACTCATGGGGCCCCCGGGCAATAGGGGATCATGGGGCCCCTGTGTCCTTGCCCAAACTCAAAAAAGCTTATGAAAAAGGTACCATGGGCATCTCATGGGGCCCCCTACTGACCCCGGGCCCTCGGGCAGTGCCTGAGTTTCCAAATGGTCAGTCCGCCCCTGAAACAGATCCCTTTATATTTGGATAGACTGTGTGACTACAAATATACCTACAGTAGGTTGTTTATTTATCTATGTATTTATTTATTTATATTTTTCATAATGATAGCTCAACGTTTTAACAACAGCCAAAGGCCAACTTTGGCCCAACTGTCTGCCTGTTATAATATAGTATAAATACTGTAGGATAAACTCCAGAGCACACAGCAATGAACAGTTGCACTACTTTTCAACAAGGCTATACTGACCATGCAGCACTGGTGCTCAGTGCTTGGTCTTATTTGCTGCAATAGTAGTACATTAAGACCCACAGTACCAGCAATGATGAAAAAAAGGTATTTTATGGATTTGCTATGTTGAAAAGCAATGGCTGGTCTACTATTCTGCAATTGCAAACACAGTAGAATGCCTCCCCGCAAAGCAAATCATTCCTACATACTGTACCTGTTTCACTGTTTGCACTGCCAAATTATGTTGGTTTGAAAAGAGAAGTTTGCTCAAAGATTTTCTGCATTTGACACTTTCAAGAGTGTTGGATGTTAGCGTCCCCTACTGCACTCTATGGTTTCCCCACACCAGCCGTGAACACATAAGTTAAAAGCTCCTGCGCATGAGTGTAGAGGGCTGAAGATAGGGAGGGATGGTGGAACCCAAATAAATGCGGAATTCAAGCAGATAAGCCAAGCCTTGCTGCTCCCGTGTATGACAGTGAAAGTCAGGCATGACTGCAGGAAAAAATGGAACAAGACCAGTGTGCTCTTGTTCCATTTTTTCCTGTGTGTGAACACATAAGTGACAGTGCAAACTACAACATACAGCAGGATACCAGACATTCTAAAAAGTGGGAATGCTGAAGATGTTTAAAGCCTTATTGAACTTTCAATTTACTTAGCTAATAACCTTCCAAGTGTATCACAGCAAAAGGTGTACAAAGTCTTACAGTTTGTTCTCCTTACAAAGAAGCCAAAACCTGCGAAGAACAATTTGCCCCAATCCAACATGTGGTAAAGAAGGACCCTTGTTCTCTGTGTGGAAGCAGTGATCTTTTTGCCGAGGTCTGACATGCCCCTTGCGAGGGCTCTCCAATCAGCATGTGATATGAACTGACCCGGTAGCTTGGAGGAAGTGATGTACTATAAGAAGCAAAGAAAAATTAAAATGGGGTGAGAAGTGGGCATGGTTTAAACTGCACTAAATATTGGGTGTGGCTTAAAGGGGGTGTGGTTGAATAGAGTCAGAGATGACTTCCGTAGTGCAGAATGTGATGTGCAAGATGGAGATGACATGGTAGATGACTGTGTGCAGGATGGAGATGACATGGCAGATGACTGTGTTAGGTCAGCAAATTATTAACCAAGTCCAATGGTTCTGGGTGGGTTGGTTTGCCCACTCAGGCTGGTTCTGCTAACCTCCACTGGCTGCTTTGGGTGACCACTGGCTAGCTCTGCCCTCCACAGTTTGCTCCAGGTGACTGCTTAGTTTCAGGCTGGCTCTGGCCTCCAGCACACTTGCCGTAGATCTCTTTCCTCTGGCGGGGCTCTCTGTGCTTGGATCTGTGTCTCAGTGACAGTCCCTCCTTGCTGCAGTTGGATCTGCAGCAGCCGCTATTCACACTCCAGGTTGTGGGGTCCTTGTGACAGGTCCACTATTCAGACAGCAAAGCTATACCCTCCTCTTTCTCTCCACATGCTCCGGCAATTGATTGGTCAGTGCTGAGTGAGAGGGTGTGGCTACCAGGAAGATGCCAACCCTCCTTGAACCAATCAGAAAACAGGCAGGCAACACATGACTTCCTGGAAGTGGAGGAGGTAAGGGGAGGGACCTCTCTGATTGAGTGTGTCTGTTTTGATTTACGTTGCAACTGTTTTAATTTTCATTGACATTTCAGAATTGTCCGTGTGTCATAGCCATGGCTGTGCTCTAGAAGGCTGCCTAGTTTGCCTAGTGGTAGCACTGGTCTGCAGAGTGAACACTGCTTTCACACAGAGAGCAAGGTTCCCACTTGCAGTAGCTGGAAGGGAACAGCACTTTTCACTCATGCTTTGGCTGTTTTAGAAGGAAAGCAAACTGAAGGACATTGAACACCTTTTTTTGATACACCTGGAAATTATTTAGTTGATATAAACTGAAAATTCAGTTGGGTTTGGGGGCATAGACAACAGATCAGGTAGGTAATATTCATAAGAGGTGACACAGGTATTAGGCTTTGGCATCCATTTACACTTATGATAGATGCAGAAGACAATATGAAGTGCATTATATGTTAAATGTTGATGCTTGCACACCCTCTGGTTATAATGTGATTTTTTTGGACACTGGAACAATATGATCATTTGACCTGTGATCCCACCCTACCTCTCCCTTTCAGGTGGAGGGAGAGATTAGACATCATGGTTAATAGAACAGTATGGTATATACGTTGATGTTAAATCATCCACATAATTTGGCTCTGAGGAAAATGGCTTGACCCTCGAAACGTGTAAGCCATTTTGAACTGTATGAGGATTTCAGATACCATAAGTTGAGAACTATGGACCTGGAGATGGTCTCAATTGCATCTTCAGATATGTTAGTGCATGTCATACGTTTGTGAGTATAACACTTGTAATATTTGTTAATAAAATTGTGTTATGGTAATGTGCTAGGCTTGCTCCCCCCTTTGCTGTTGTTTTTTAGGTAATAACTGTTTGCAAGGAGGCATTTTTTTCATGTTTTAAAAAAGATAAGCACACTCCTTTCTCCTTTTTTTCAATTACAAATGTACTGTATATACAACTCTGATAAACTGTAAAACATTATACGTATATGGCAGTATATGCATCATAGAGGGGAAACCTGCTGTCTCAGTCTTGGCTTCAAACTTTCCATATAGACCAAGATGGTATCTTCTTTCCAAGTTTGGCCACTTTCCTTTAGCACGTCTACTTCTTTTATATCTGTCTTTTCCACAGTTACAAAATGTAGTTCTTATTGTTTAAAACAAATTCTAACAGGTATTTGCATGTGTATGTACATTGAATATCGCCCCATTTACTTTTAAAAATGCAGCAAATGTATTTTGCAGAAAGTCTGCACTGACACTGTGGTCCATGCAGCCACAGATTATGATGAAGGAACTAAGGCTATTGTAGTTCAGATAGAGAAGATTGAACAGATCAGCAGGTATTGATATCTGCTGTGCAGTAAATGGGAAAATAGTATGGAACACCTAGCTAAGAAAACACAGCTTTGAAAATGAACAAACTGAAGAATACATTTCTTCAGCAAGAAACCAAAGCTTCTAATATACCTCAGATTCATTAATGTCGTGAAAATATTAAGCTGTAAATTTTAGTTTTAAACTTAGAGGTCATATAGTTACGCTCAGACAGAGAGTAGAAATGATCCAATTACAGATATACTGATACTTCATCAAGTAAATTATAAATATCCCCATAGGACTCATTTCTCTTTGCAATAGCAGCATTATCATACCACCGAGGGATTGATTTACTAAAGACAAATAGACAGTTCACTTGGCAAAGAAAATTGCACATTGCAATGGAATTTCTCCCACAGCTTCGTGAATGTGGTAAAATTTTACTTTGCACAGAAAATCCAATCATATCCAAAGAAAATTAAAAAATGAATATTTACTTCACAGGATTGGATGATAGAAGTGAACAAAGCTTTAACTCATTAACTAAGCCCTGGAGAATGCTCCCTTGCAATGTGCAAATTCACTTGCGAAGTGAACAGTCTATTTCCATTTAGTAAGTCAATCCCACGTTGCTCCCTTGCAATGTGCAAATTCACTTGCAAAGTGAACAGTCTATTTCTATTTAGTAAGTCAATCCCACATTATATAAGCCCTACCCTGATAATTTTTCTTTTTTAGACTTGATGTGGACCTCTAGCGGTTGCTAGAGGTCCCTTGAGCAATGAGAAGTTGCTGCCTCTCAGATAAGTTCCCACTAACACCATTGATCTTTTTAGCTATCTATAAGGGAGTCATTCTTCCCAATGACCACAAGTGTAAGGAGCATTCTTCCCACTGACCATCACACTAACGTATCATGAGTTGTTAGTTATAGTAATTTGTAGCAGGTGTTCTCTGAGATTGGAAAGTTATTTCAAAGGTTCCTCTGTGCTGAAAGAGTAGAGAAAGGCTGGTCTAGACCAACAGCTGGTTTTGATCCTGTGGACATTTAGCTCTTAAAATTTCCTTACTAGGCCTTTGAGCCACGCACAGACCTGGCAGTTTTTGAAGTCTAATATGCATTTAATATGGAACTTCACCATTTTTAGGGTGGGCATTCTCTTGCTAAAATATGCAAGTATTTACACCATACTTGTACATTATTGCACACTTACCCTCCAGCATGCCCTCCTCAAGCAATGCAATGTCCATACTCCCCATCTTCCCCCTCTTGGTGCTGCTGATATCTTCTGCTAGTCTCCTTCTGAGTCTGGCATCCACATACCAATAATGACCTATCAGTATACAATACATTGCACAAGCGCCCCAGGCAATATACACAAAGTAAGAAATCGCTAGGAGCAAGAAGATGTTTTTGGCAGCAGAAATTTTGTATGTCTCTTCTGACATTAGGCTCTACCTCCGAGCAATTTTGTATTTCAGAACTTTAGTTCTGCTTTAATCTTTGCTTTCAGGAGGTGACATGACAAAATAATATCAATATGCATAAAAAAGAGCATTGTTTCAACTAACGCTTG
This sequence comes from Staurois parvus, assembly GCF_062004578.1. Lineage (NCBI taxonomy): Eukaryota > Metazoa > Chordata > Amphibia > Anura > Ranidae > Staurois > Staurois parvus. Next base: position 470,658 of record NW_028317931.1, on the reverse strand, counting down.
CTCTCCTTTAAAGAACTGTGAAAATGTTCTTTGTGGATGTCATGTTCAGACACAAAATAAAGGAACTGTGTAGTCATCCACCCCCACGCAAATATAAATGGCTTAACGCTGAACTCTAGGCAAATATAAAAAGACACAAATTAATGCAATCTTTAACCACTTCCTGTCCGGACACTTTTACCCCCTTCCTGTCCAGGCCAATTTTCAGCTTTACGGCGCTCTCACATTGTGAATGACAATTACTCAGGCATACAACACTGTATCTAAATGAAATTATTATCATTTTTTTCAAACAAATAGAGCTTTAATTTGGTGGTATTTAATCATCACTGGGGTTTTTATTTTTTGCTAGAAAAATGAAAAAAGACTGAAAATTTTGAAGAAAAACATGTTTTTCTTAGTATTTGATACTAAATTTTGCAAATAAATATACTTTCTTCATAAATTTAGGCCAAAATCCATTGTGCTACATTTTGTTGGTAGACATAACCCAAATCAGTGTGTATTATTTAGTCTTTGTGAAAGTTATAGAGTCCACAGACCACGGTATATATATTTGATATATTTGAAAATGTATCAATCCTGATGCACGGACTACCTATATAATTTCTTGGGGCCCTAAAATGCCAGGACAGTACAAATACCCCCCAAACGACCCCTTTTTGGAAAGTAGACAGTCTGAGGTATTTAATGAGAGGCATGGGGAGTTTTTTGAAGTTGTCATTTTTTGCCAATTTTTTAAGGAAATGATGAAAGTAAAAAAAATTCTTTTTTTTCCCCACAAAGTTGTCATTTAACAAGTTCTTTCTCTCACACGGCATAGGCATACTTGCAATTACACCCCAAAACACATTCTGCTACTCATCCTGAGTATGGCGATACCACATGTGTAAAACTTTTTCACAGCCTAACCACATAGAAGGGCCCCACATCCAATAAGCACCCTTAGGCGTTCTAGGGGCAAAAATTACACATCTAATTTCTTGACTGTCTATCACAGTTTTGGAGGTCCTGGAGCACCAGGACAATTGAATTACCCACAAAATGACCCCATTTTCAAAAGAAAACACCTCAAGGTATGTTTTAAGAGGCATGGGGAGTCCTCTGAAGACTTCATTTTTTGCCACATGTTTTTGGAAAATGTGAAAAGAAAATGAAAATGTATTTTTTTTTACGCAAAGTTGTCAATCTATGAGATATTTCTATTACACAGCATAGGCATACTTAAAATGATACCTCAAAACGCATTCTTTAACTCCTGCTGAATATGGCGATACCAAATGTGTGAGACTTTTTCACAGTCTGGCCACATAGAGGGGTTCCACATCCAATAAGCACCTGTTAGCGTTCTAAGGGCAAAAATTACACATCTAATTTCTTGACTACCTATTGCCGTTTTGGAGGTCCTGGAGCATCAGGACAATGGAATTATCCACAAAATGACCCCATTTTGGAAAGCAAACACCCCAAGGTATGTTTTAAGAGGCATGCAGAGTCTTCTGAAGACTTCATTTTTTGCCACAAGTTTTTGGAAAATGCGAAAAGAAAATGAAAATGTATTTTTTTCTACACAAAGTTGTCAATCTATGAGATATTTCTAATACACTGCATAGGCATACTTAAAATTACACCCCAAAACACATTCTCTAACTCTTCCTGAATATGGTGATACCAAATGTGTGAGACTTTTTCACAGTCTAGCCACATAGAGGGGTTCCACATCCAATAAGCACCTGTTAGCGTTCTAAGGGCAAAGATCGCACATCTAATTTCTTAACTACCTATTGCTGTTTTGGAGGTCCTGGAGCATCAGGACAATGGAATTATCCATAAAAAGACCCCATTTTGGAAAGCAAACACCCCAAGGTATGTTTTAAGTTCTCCGTCACTCTCATCTGTCATACTCAGAATTTGAAATGCCTCCTCGCTTGTATATGATCTTTTGGCCATATTTTTGACACTGATCAGGACCCACTGGTATGGCAGTGATCAGGCTGGTGTTGCAGTGAGGGACAGATATCTGGCTGCAGTTGGTTCACACTAGTCACTGTTGGGCAAAAATCAGAGATACAGTGAGGTGGCTGGCAATGTTTTGTGAGTGTGTGTAAACTCTGTGCAAAGGCTGAAAATTACTCACAGTTAGCTGTACTGGATCTCTCTCCTCACAGACGATGGCAGTGAACAGGATCCACTGGTGTGGCAGAGATCAGGGACACTTTATGAACAGGCACACTGTAAGGTGATCAGGGACACTGATTGGGCCACTGTATGGTGATCAGGGACACTGCTGGGCCACTGTATGGTGATCAGGGACACTGTGGCAATCAGGGACACTGTGGCGATTAGGGACACTGCTGGACCACTTGTGCGGTGACCATGGACACTGCTGGGCCACTGCGATGATCAGGACACTGCTGGGCCACTTGTGTGGCGATCAGAAACACTGCTGGGCAACTGCGGTGATCAGGGACACTGCGGTGATCAGGGACACTGCTGGCCACTTGTGTGGTGATCAGGGACACTGCTGGGCCACTTGTGTGGTGATCTGGGCCACTGCGGCAATCAGGGACACTGCTGGACCACTTGTGCAGCAATCGGGGACACTGCGGTGATCAGGGACACTGCTGGGACACTGCGGCGATCAGGGACACTGCTGGACCACTTCTGCGGCGATCAGGGACACTGCTGGGCCACTGCGATGATCAGGACACTGCTGGGCCACTTGTGTGGCAATCAGAAACACTGCTGGACTACTGCGGTGATCAGGGACACTTCGGTGATCAGGGGCACTGCTGGACCACTTATCCGGCAATCAGGGACACTGCTGGGCCACTTGTGTGGTGATCAGGAACACTGCTGGGCCAATGTGGGGATCAGGGACACTGCTGGGCCAATTGTATGGTGATCAGGAACACTGCTGGGCCAATGCGGTGATCAGGGACACTGCTGGGCCACTTGTGTGGTGATCAGGAACACTGCTGGGCCAATGCGGTGATCAGGGACACTGCTGGGCCACTTGTGTGGTGGTCAGGGACACTGCTGGGCCACTGCGGCAATCAGGGCCACTGCGGCGATCAGGGACACTGCTGGACCACTTGTGCGGCAATCAGGGACACTGCGGTGATCAGGGCCACTGCTGGGCCACTGTGGTGATCAGGGACACTGCTGGACCACTTGTGCGGCAATTGGGGACAATGCTGGGTTACTTGTGCGGCGATCAGGGACACTGCTGGGCCACTTGTGTGGCGATCAGGGACACTGCTGGGCCACTGCGGCAATCAGGGACACTGCGACAATCAGGGACACTGCTGGACCACTTGTGCGGCAATCAGGGACACTGTGGCGATCAGGAACACTGCTGGACCACCACTTGTGTGGCAATCAGGGACACTGCGGTGATCAGGGACACTGCTGGGGCACTGCGGCGATCAGGGACACTGCTGGACCACTTGTGCGGCAATCAGGGACACTGCGGTGATCAGGGACACTGCTGGGCCACTGCGGCAATCAGGGACACTTCTGGGCCACTTGTGTGGCAATCAGGGACACTGCTTGGCCACTGCGGCGATACTGCTGGGCCACTTGTGTGACGATCAGGGACACTGCTTGGCCACTGCGGCGATCAGGGATACTGTGACGATCAGGGACACTGTGGTGATCAGGAACACTGCTGGGCCACTATGTGGTGATCAGGGACACTGACAATCAGGGACACTGCTGGGCCACTTGTTGGGCAATCACGGCCACTTGTGGGTGATCAGGACCACTTGTGGGCGATCAGGGCCACTTGGGGCAATCAGGGCCACTTGTGGGGGCAATCAGGGCCACTTGTGGGGGCAATCAGGGACACTATGTGGGGGCGATCAGGGCCACTTGTTGGCGATCAGGACCACTTGTGGGCGATCAGGGCCACTTGGGGCAATCAGGGCCACTTGGGGCAATCAGGGCCACTTGGGGCAATCAGGGCCACTTGGGGCAATCAGGGCCACTTGGGGCAATCAGGGACACTTGGGGCAATCAGGGACACTTGTGGGGGCAATCAGGGCCACTTATTGGGGTGATCAGGGACACGTGGGGCAATCAGGGCCACTTTAGGGGCGATCAGGGCCACTTTAGGGGCGATCAGGGACACTTTAGGGGCGATCAGGTGTCACTGAGGTGGAGGGCAGTTAGCTACAACCCTCTTCTTCGCTGTTTCTCCTCTCACAGACAACTCCGTGAGAGGAGAAGGAGGCGGAAGCCGTACCATGCGGCTTTTGTTTACACTTAAGCTGTGTCCTTATTGGACACAGCTGATCACATGGTATGGGACCAATTTCATTGGTCCCATACCATGTCACGTAATCCACCGTGTCCGTCGGACTCGGCGATCATCGGGCTCGCGGGTGCGCGCTCTAGGAGCCGCGCACGAGCCTCACATACAAGGTGCCGTTTAGAGACGGCAACCCGCTCCTGTAGGTGTCCCGTCCTGCCGTTTATAAACAGCGGCCGGACGGGAAGTGGTTAATGCATCAATAAATGCAATTTTATAAATGCAAGCAATGTAAGTTCCTGAATTTAAGCTAGTATCAGCATCTTGAGAACATGCTGATAGCAGGTGAAAGCAGAGCGACAAAGGGTTGAGTTCATCAATCTGCTGCTTCTCCTTTCACTGTCACATCACAGGCTGGGGCAGGTTCCAGACAGTCTAAGCTCCGAGGAAGTGGGTTGCTTAATGCTGGCTATCAGATTGAGGATATCTAGTGGTGAAAAAGTACTGCAGGGGAAATCTCTGGATTGAATGGGAATATTGCAGAAAATGCTGTTTTATGGCATCCTTGAATAGTATTTTCATTAGTATCTTGTTTTTTGTGTCTGGAGTTCAGCTTTAAAAATCAGCCTTGCTAATGTAAATACTTAAACCTAAAAATGGTTGTAAACATTCTTTTTTTTCCAGTTTATTTATTACAGGTACTTATATAGCGCCGTCAATTTACGCAGCGCTTTACATATATATTGTGCATTCACATCAGTCCCTAACCCTCAAGAAGCGTACAATCTAAAGTCCCTAACTTACATTCATACATACACATACTAGGGACAATTTAGACAGGATCCAATTAACCTACCAGCATGTCTTTGGAGTAGAGGAGAAAACTGGATTACCCAGAGGAAACCCACACAGACACAGAGAGAACATGCAAACTCCAGGCAGGTGGTGCCGTGGCTCTGGAGGCACTCTTTCATTGCTCACTCTTGAGCTGGCTCTGTGACAAAAGACACACACAGCATGGCTCAGCACCACTCCCCGCTCCCTCCTCACTGGCTGTGATTGACAGCAGCAAGATCCAAAAAGACTCCCACTGCAGTGTCTCAGCCAGAGAGGATGGAGAGAGCTGAGAGAGCCGCTGCTCCTGTGCACATTGTTGGATCGAGATTGGGCTCAGGAAAGTATTGGGGGCACTGGAAGGGGGGAGCTGCACACTGAAGGTTTTATACTTTAATGCAGATAATGCATGAAGGTAAAAAAACCTTCAGCCTTTAAAACCACTTTAAAAAGAAAATGGACATTTTATTCCAGATGTTCCTATACATTGTAGCGCATCCTTAGCAATAAGATCCTGTCAAAAGGTCTGAGCACAAAAACTACCATTTTGGCTTGATTGACAGATGTGTTTGCAGGGCCTATTATATTTGCTGCAAACATATGGTAGCCATACACTAGTGGAAAAAATGAAACTGGTTTTCCAAAAATGTACACATGGTCGTGAGATCAAGCAATATTGTCATCACGTAATGAACGCTTTTCAAAACAAATTGCTTAATGTACATAAATCAGTTGTTTTTGGTTGTTTTTTTTGTCACATATGCACAGTACGAGCAGAAACTCATTAACCTTTCAACTTATCATCCATTTGGTAGAAGTTTTCAAAACGTTTCTTTGATTTTTTTTGGCTTAACCCTTTGAGGACCATAAGATTACGGAACGGCAAAAGAATCCATTTTTTGTTTTTAAAGTTCGTACACTTCAGTTGCTGTAACTAAGCCATTTCATGAAATAATTGGCAAAAAGCTAGATCCATTTGTTGATAAGAACTAATATCTTGACTCAAACCAAAAAAAATAAAGTATTTTAAGTTCTTAATCAGATGATACACGCAATTAAGAACATGGGACAAATACGTCCCTTGGTCCTCAAAAGGTTAAAACCACACTACCTATTTTCAATTTGTGTCCATTAACTGGAAAGAAGAAGAACAAACTGTCCAAATGACAGATTTTCAAAAATTTTTGGTCTGGTGTTTGGGCACCATAACTGTAACACTGCACTATGGGGCAACCTGTTTGGTAAATGAAGAAGTGAGCTATAAATGTAAAAGCATGTAGCATCTTTTTTAAGACAAAGGGCATTTTGTGCATTTATGTTCCTGTCGCAAGGTATCAGAATGATCAAGTCATTTGTTTAGTTCGCCTCCTCTTCTCTATAACCCTGGCACCAATACCATGAGGAACCAATATAAGGATAGCTAACATACAGATACAAAAACTGCAAATTCAAATGATTTTTGCGATTATTGGAGCATATGCATGAACTATCAAGCTGCCAAGAAGTACATATTGAACAATGGGATTTAACATGGCGGAAATGTAACATTCACAATATTTTTGTTTTCTGTCTTTATTGTAAATACAGTTCATAATGTACAAGACTCTTATACTTCCTTCCCTGAAAATTGGTTACATTTGTTCAATCCAAATGAACTTTAAAGCGAAGTTCCAGTCTTAGGAGGAAAAAAAAACAGCTACTTACCTGTCCTATGATTCAGCTGTGTCCTCACCACAGCCGGGTTCACTGGCCATCCTGTATCCCTGGTGCCAGCATCATAAGTGTGGGCACCCGGCTGTGACAGCTTGTGGCTTCATAGCTGGGTGCCTACTGCGCATGTGTGAGCAAAGCTGCACATTGTGAATGGTCCCATAGTCTTCTGTGGGAGTGGGTACCTGTCAAAATCAGGCATCCGCTCCCCCTCAGCTGTCAAAAGGTGCCAATCCTTAACAGGGAGCGGGGGACGAGGCCGCGTTTAGGTGTGTTTACAGACGTCAAGCACTTGGGTGTTAATTTCATTGGCCAGAACAAATTATTATTCTGGCCAATGAAATTAATGCTCAAGCGCTAAATGCACCTAACATTAACATGTGTTTAGATGCATTTAGGTATGTTTACATGTGTTTCCAAGCATCAAGCATTTTTTCTGCCCAAACTCTGCTGCTACTGGACGCACAGAGAGTGTTTAGTAGCAGGGGCTTTTAGAGATAGAAAACAAAACATTGCTAAAAGTCTATGTGTGCATGGACACACAGACTAACATGCAGAGGAGTTTGAAGGCAGAAAAAAATGCCTGAAACCCCTAGAAGCAGCTGTAAATGTCCAGTGTGCATGAGACCTTAAAGGGTTGACCTGGAGCCCATCCTTGGATCTGAGTCACTTGGCTGACATGAACAGTTAGTGGACCCCTTCTTCATCCTCGGCTTTGTGCTTTGAGTGAGAAGTGCTCTATTGGGGCTTTTGCACCTGGCAGCAGCAAATTGGGCCTGTGGTTGAACTACACAGGGCATTTTCTTGAATTGTAAATGGCTTGCTGGTAAAAGCTGATATTGCAGCATGACCAAAGAATGCAATTTCTTTTATTAGAACCATTGTATCAAAAAGAGTTTATTTAGACAAAAAGCTCCATGTAATGATAGGCCTGCTGCTGTTTAAAAAGGAGATACAGAAAATGTAATTATACATCGGGGTCCCACGCATATAAAGCATATTCAGATTATTTTGTTTTCTTGGTGTCCTGACAACAAACACAAAGAATAATGTCAAGGAGCAAAAGATGGAAGACAGAAAAATTCTGAAGACGTAGTATTTTATATTCCATACACAAGTTTGCCTTGCTAATGAAGCTCTGTTGAGAAAAAAAATAAATGGTGCAATAATTACACAGGCACAACACAGCCAACTAGATAAATCCTTATTTGAAGTTTTTTTGACTATCTGCATGGCTTTATATGAGGATTACAGGCCTATTTAATGCAAAAATAAATGGATTTCTTCTTTAAAGAGAAAATATACCCACATCTGTACACAAGTTCACAACTTCTTCTACATGCTTAGTGAAATAAAATTCTATGTTTGAAGTAAGATTCCTTTTAATTAATGGCTTCTTGAAGAGAATGTTGAGAAACTCCAGGCTTAATGCAGTTTCATGAAAATGTAATTATACTCACCTAACAATGCTATTCCTAGTATAATGCAAGTTTATTACTTAAAAGAGAAACCACATTAAAAAGCATGTCTGTATAATTGGCTGCCACCTTAATGTTACAGCTTGATTTTTTTTTTCTGTGCTGAAAGTCCTTGGTTTTAAAGCTATATTAGCCTGAAGCCATGTTTTTTTTCTTCATGTGACCACTGCCCCCCCTACCCTTCCCCCTCTTATAGCATGTTTCAAATCTATGGGCAGCACAGTGACTCAGTGGTTAGCACTTCTTAACAGCACTATGGTGATTGGCTTGAATCCCAGCCACAGCACTACCCATCCGGAATTTACATGTTCCCTATGTGCCTACATGGGTCTTCTCTAGGTCCTCCAGTATCCTCCCACATTCCAAAATACATGCTGGTAGGTTAATTGAATCCTTTCTTTTTTTCTTTTTCATCAACAAATACCAACAAACTAAACACACACAGAAAAAAAAAAAAACCTTCCCATCCAGCTATCATTGCAGCTTTAAGACATCATAAAATATTTATGCAGAGCTACAACCATGTATCGTCGAGTGTAAGCCATGTAAGAAAAACATGAATACATAATAACCTATTCCCATAAAGGAAACATATGTTTGATCCATTTTGACCAAATAGAATTAAATTTACCCAGAGAATTCCTTAAAAATATGTTTTTCAAAAGAAATAAGCCTATTAAGGTCTAAAATACAATCAAATAAAATAGGTGGATGTTGAGAGGTCCATCTAAGGGCAATTTGTCTGCGGGCCACAAAAGTGCCAGCATGATGGTAATCACCATAGGTGGCGTGTATTATGAAGATTCTACATAGCTGTCAGGGAGCAAGGAGCCAGACACACAAGGAGGTGCAATTAAAGGTAGGTTTATTAATATTAAAAGCGGAAATCATAGCCAAAGCCGGGGTCAAGAGCCAGGAAGAATCGTCACCAGAGCCAGGATCAGGAGCCAGGAAGAATGGTCGTCAGAGCCGGGATCAGGAGCCAGGAAGAATGGTCACCAGAGCCGGGATCAGAAACCAGGAAGAATCGTTGCCAGAGCCGGGATCAGGAGCCAGGAAGAATGGTCACCAGAGCCAGGGTCAGAAGCCAGGAAGAATGGTCTTAGCCAAAGCCGAATCGGTATCCAGGAAAGCAATGAGTAGCTAAACAGGAGCTTGCTGTTGTGCAACAGACAGGCCACGAATGCAATGGACAGCCACAAACAGCAGACTTATATGTGTTAAGCTGCCACCTCCTGGGGGAGGAGCCGCAGAGGGCTGAAAGCATAAAGGATCCCACAATGCTTTGCAGACACCTAAGATGGATGCCAGCACATGGAGCAGCACAAGGTCTGAGGAAAGGTAGGACCTTGACAATAGCCCAGTAGACAGTTGAGTGGTTCAACAGGAATATCTACATAAAAAAGCCCATTGAGCCTACCAACCACCTCTGCCCAATATCTCTGGAGTTTGGGACACCACCACATAAGATGGATAAGGGTACCAGGGTTACCACATCTAGCACAAGCTGGGTCAGGTTTCACACCTATAGTATTAAGAAATTCAGGGGTTCTATATACCCTATGAAGAATAAAAATCTGGTTTAATCTATGTGATGGGGAAAGAGACACCAGAGGAAGAGACCAAAGGATCCTGCCCTGGATGGGAGCGAGAACTTCAATAAGACTTTCTTTAATACATTTACATAAATTTCTGAAATAACTTCCTAGCTTATAGTTGCTTGAACTACTCTGTTCAGTAATAGAGGGGGGCAAAAGACACTACTGTGCATGAGAATTGAGCTGATAGCACATGGTGAAGTTGAAGAAACTGATAAAACCACATTTGAGGTAGGGAAAACTGTACTCAACATTTTGAGAGTTCTATTCTCATAGAGCTGCACTAGGGTAGAAATCCCTAATCTTTCCCATCTCTGAAAGCCCTGCAGAACAAGAAGCTCAGGAAGCTTAACATTCCTCCATATTGGAGTATATCTAGTGAGATTAAAAATCCCTACCATTTTCTTAGTTTCCTCCCACACCCTTCACATTTATGCCAAAGTAGGGATGGCAGTTAATGAAAAGCCCTCCAGTGCCCCTTCCAAAACATGGAATATTGACTGGCCCTTGAAAATATAAGAAAATCGGTGATCAGCACTAGGGGGTCTTTCAGATTCCCAACCCGCAATGTGCTGCAAAAAAATATAGCCTTCGGTTGGGGACTGCTAACCCTCCCGCATCACTGGGATGTTGTAATGTTTCTAATTTTATACGGGGAACCTTTTTTCTCCAGATTAAATCCCTAAATATGCTATTAATCTTAGTCAAACTCCACATAAGAATCCAAAGTGAGGAGTTATATAAAAAAATATAAGCGTTGGGGCATCCAAATCATCTTAAGTAGGTAAACGCGACCCACCCAAGATAGAGGTAATTTACTCAAAGTTTTACTTTGCATTTGAAATCTAGACAACAAAGGAGTAATATTGTCAGAAATTAATGCCTGAGGTGAAGTAGATATTGTTACCCCTAAATACTTTATAGATGACACAACTCTTAAATAAGAGGGTGTAGATAGTAAGGGAGTTGACAGAGGGTCCAATGGCATTAGTATTGATTTCTCCCAGTTTATGCCAAGGCCTGAAAATTTCCCAATATATTTCATTACTGCTGGAAGAGATATCTGAAAACTAGATAGGAACAAAAGGACATCATATGCATAAATTGCCATTTTTTTCCTTGGAAACACCGCTAACTAACCCTATCACATCTGTTGAAGCCCAAATGAGGCAGGCCAAAGGTTCTATAGCAGTGGCAAAAAGAAGGGGGGACAATGGACACCCCTGCCTAGTACAACCCCTGGCAAAAAGTATGGAGTCACCACTCTTGGAAAATGTTCATTCAATTGTTTAATTGTGTAGAAAAAAAAAATCAACCATAGACATACCTCAAAACTATTTTCATTAAACACTCCAACCTTCTGGCTTTAAGAAACACTTAAAAAATTAAAAAGAAAGAAAACTGCAGTCAATTGCAACTGTTTTTGCAGATCAAGCAGAAGAAAAAATATGGAATCACTCAATTCTGAGGAAAATATTATAAAATCACTATGTACTTTACCGTTCTAAAACAAACATCTGCATCAGAATACATCTGCTAATTAGTCTGCAGGTAAAACAGCATGCTTGCACACCTTGGTGAGCAGTTGCACCGAGCTGATTGACATGAATCATGGCTCCAACATGAGAAATGTCAGTTGAAACAAAGGAGAGGATTATAAAACTTCTTCGAGATGGGAAATCATCACGGAATGTTGCAAAATATGTTAGTTGTTTCCAGTCATCTGTGTCTAAAATTTGGACCAAGTACAAATCAAATGGGAAGGTTTTAAAAGGGAAGAAACACCTTAAATTCATCCCATACTACCCCTATGAAAGCAGAACCCACATTAAGAGAAAAAAAACCTCAATAGCAGATGGCAAAGGATCCTTTTTAGGGAGCAATTCCAGCCAAGAAGGGTTCATTCACCATGGAATATTAGATTCTAAAGGGCCAGATATTAAAGTGACTAACAGCGGAGAATGTTCCTCTGGGTTCTATATTAACTTCAAATAAAGCTGGAATTAGCTCTATAGAACATAGGGCCAAATCTATTCTGGTCAAAGAGTCATGCATTTTAGAGAAACATGTAAAAACACTTTAATCAGGATGTAATTGTCTCCATATACAGTATCTTGCAGCCCACAGTTCCCTACACAGTCTCCCCAATGAGGAAAGACCTTCTCCGAAATGGGATCTAGGAGCTGGAGATCTATCCCTCCCCAGATCTATTACATTATTAAAATCTCCAATCATCAGAACTGGTACTAGGGGAGAGGCCCCCACAAAGACTAGCTGTTGCAGGACCTCTGAATTTGTAAAGAGGAGGAATATACACAGCAGCAAGTATCAAATCAAAATCGTATATCTTGCATTGAAGGAAACATTTGTACCATCTCTATCAACCAAGGTCGTACTACACAAGAACAACACCCCCTTGTACACCAAACTAGACACATCCCTTGAATATAAATTATACAAGAAGTGATAGGCCTGTTGGACAATACGACTCTGTAAAAATCTAATAGATTCACAAGTGGTGTGAGTCTCCTGCAGACAGACCAAGGACAGGCGGAAAGAAGCAATATATTCAAAAACAGATTGCCTTTTCAGAGCAGTATATAAAACCCTGATATTCCATGAAAAAACACTAATCAATTGGTTAACCATAGTCTCAGATAGTCAATAAATATAACAGCTGACCCGATTCTTACAAAAGATATCTCCCCATGAAGAGCATAGATGGTCCAAACCTGGTTCTCCACATAGCAAAAGTAGAAAAGCAGAAAAAAAGGGAAAACCCCACACATACAAAAAAAGTAGTGACCACCTGCTGGCTGAGCTTCCAGCACCTTGCTATGTCCATTAGTTCTACCATGTTGAGGAGATCAGGGCAGAGAGAGAGAGAGAGAGATAGAAAATAGCAAAGGTGGAGATGGAAAGATAATATTTATCCATATGCCCCCCCTCCCCTCCACACTCTCCTCCCTCCTCTACCAGAACAATAATTATCCTCAAATACTCCCCCCCCCCCAAAAAAAAGCCTCAGAGCAACCATTGACCAGGATACATCAGGAATTAAAATGGCCATCCATCCAATCCTGTGCCGCCTGTGGTGATTCAAAAAATTGCACCTGACCCTCATGAACCATCCAAAGGCAAGCAGGATACAACATAGAATATTTTAAACCCAGATACCTTAAACATTTCTTAACATCTTGAAAATGAGCCCTACTTTTCTGCACATCTGGTGAGAAATCAGGGAAGCACATAATTGTTAATCAAATATATCTGATATCTTTGAGGACCCCGACCCTCTGCAATATATTTTCCTTGTCTCTAAAATTCAGAAGGTGAATGAGTAGGGATTGTTGACTAGCACCGAGTAACACTGGCCTAATAGGAATCCTATGTGCACTTTGCCCACCAAATGTTGTCGAGAAGTATTCCTCCCCAAATGTATCCACCAGCCATCATTCAGTAAATTTAACTGGGTCATCACCCTTTGCCTTCTCAGGGAGACCCACCACACCCACACTATTGTGGTGCAGCCGATTTTCGAAATCTTCCATTTTAATAATAGTACTATTCAACTGAATTCTTTCTAAAGTGGCCCTAGTATGTGAGTTAAGCTGGCTATAGATGATTTGAATCTTGGTTGGTTAAGCAGGGACCAGCCAAAATCCGAACCATCTGTGGGCAGGCTGATAGTATTCAATTACTGTACAAGTTGGGTACAACCAGCCTGTTGGATTTCTCATGTGATAATTGCTAATGGCTATAGCCGCTAGCAATAATCACTGCATTTTTCTGGACACATGCCACTATTTTAGTAATTTCCGATATTACAGTTTGAAGTCTACAAAACCTTTATTCATTAAAGTGGAAGTCCAGTCGGAATAATACAAATAAAAGTCAGCAGCTACAAAAACTGTAGCTGCTGACTTTTAAATAATGGACGCTCACTTGTCCCACGATTCCACGGTGTCCTCACACCGGCTGGGTTGACTGTCCATCCTGTCTCTTCCTCCTCGACACCGACATCTTCAGTCTGCAGCTTCACAGCCGGGTGCCCAGTGCACATGCGGGAGCAGTGCTGCACTTTGTGAATGGTCCCGTAGTCTTCTGGGATCTGTCACGTGTCCCAGAAGACTACGGGGAGGGAGGGGGAGGACAACTTCTGCTTTTTATTCGCCTAGGTGATCGCAGCAAAAGTGGAAGCGGGTACCTGTCCAAATTCAGGTGCCCTTTCCTCCCCCCCCCACTTCCCAAAGGTACCAATCCTTAATGGGAAGCGGGGGACAAAGCCTTAAAGCGGAACTTCCTCTTTTGGGTGGAGCTCTGCTTTATGCTTGGAATAAGGAAATGAGAATGGAGACAGTGGAATTGTTGGCAGTGAGCATGGGATGAAATTCTTGAACCTTAAGATTAAGAAAAAGGGTACAGAAATTCAGAAAGAACTGCTCTGCAGCACCTGTGGCTATGATATGGCCTGAATCCATTGCCGCTCTGGGAGACTTAGTGATAAAGTGCCAGAAGAATAATCCAACCTACACTGGGTCTGGGTACCAGAAGCTGAGGGTCTTTTCAGGGAAACAGCCAATAATTGTGTAATTCAACATATACCATTTACATTAAGTTCTTATATAAATGTGAACAAAATTTTATATTTCTTATAGCTGCCTGGACTTCTTCTTAGCTAACATTTCAGTAGAATGCAAAAGTCTTGTTTGCATTGTGTAGAATACAGATTATTAACAGCTTTCTCACTGGAAACTGATAGGCATTTCAATCTAGGAGTTTAATAGATGATTAATGTGTAGGGTTTCATTAATAATACCTTAGTTTCATAGCTTATTTCCAAGAAGTTCCATCATACGCATGAGCTCCTCCCTCTAACGTGTTTCATCCTCCATTGAGCTTTGTCATAGAGTAAGGAGTAGAATGACGGGGAGGTTTAAATGCATACATGGTCATAATGAAACATTAAAAAACATTTACTATCCACTTTAGTCATTAACCATCTCTGCTCCAGCTCAAAAGTCACTGCTCCAGCTCAAAATTCGTTATGAACTTTATCTTCTTCTAAATTATTCCTCCCTATTCTAAACTAAAAACATTATAGCCTCCTCAGTCTTCTCCTTACCCTATGATTAAGACTAATAGAGGGTGAAACACATTAGAGGGAGAAACTCAGGTAGATGATATGACTTCTTAGACATAAACTCCTCAGTGGAGAACATCCAAGTGTAGTGTATGTATAATTTTAAGCATTTTGGTTGGTGTGGATAAACATACATGGTGCCAACACTCAGTGGTTGACTGGTGAAATTGCAAAAAAACAGAATTGAGTGGTATGGGATATGTCAGGAGTGTGTAAACACTCTTGTTTTTGACAGCTGATGGTCTCATTCCAGCATCCTGGTTTGGGCCATGATGTATCCCTGTCTGTCTTTCCACCTGCAGGGTGATTGATGTGGTCAGTTTCTGGGTGAAGACCAAACCTGTTTTAAGCCAGCCAAGCCTGCAGTCTCATGCTTGTGATATTGAGTTTGTAAGATGTGCTGCAAACTCCCTGTCTTTCCGTCCTGCTCTGCTTTTTGGATTCCCTAGTTGACAACCTTGAATCAGATACTGACTACTCTTTGAACTACCTTTTGACTACGGATCTGACTCTGACTATCCTGAACCTTGCCTGCCTTGTATCTGGACTGTCATTGAACCACTCTGCCTGTCTGCCAACCGCAAGTACCTGTTTTCTGTGCTCAGTTCACGCCTGCCCCAGTGTGGTAGCCAGGCACTATAGCATTGTGTATACGGTAAGTCCTGGGGGCAACTGAGTGCCAATAGTCCTGCTTGGCTTATGGGAAAAAGGGGCTGCTATAGGTTAAGAACACAGAAGCCAGCTATAGTGCCTGACCACCTGCGTTAGGGGTAAGCTTGATAGGATAATGATTTTATACATAATTTTGTTGCTTTTTCTTTTAGGCAATGTTTTTGCGTTTTTCATTATGATAGGATAACTATTTCACAATATATGTTTTTCCCTTTCTATAGATTCGTGTGTTCTTATTCCATATTATTGATTTAATTCTTTTTTTACATTTTTAGTCAGGTTTTGAATGACATGCTGCAATAGATCAATAGTGTAAAGCTTTTACTGGGTGCATGGATGATAGCCATTAGTCAACACTTTTCAAGGCTTATGCACTTTCTCCATAATGGTTACAGCATAAAAACTGCTACAATAATAGTCTTTGTGCAACCAATAACAATCATGTGTCTGTGTATAAATAAGCAAATATTATAAATAATTTTTTGTGAAAGCTGAAAACATGTAAATTCAAGGACTTCTTGCTTGCCCAGATTATACACTGATCTACTTTATATATTGTGCTGTACAATATAAGACTGAGATTGATCTCTGCAGTCACTTTTCAGCAGTTGTTTTCTTATTCCAGGCTACAATCTTGCGCAATTTCCTTTTGTCTCTTTTGGTCAGTTGACCATGTCCAAGGTGCTTATGCAAAAGGAACACAGCAGGGCGCCAGGTCAGCATGAGTACAAGCAAGGAACTTTATTCAAAGTGCATTTACATGTAAAAAATTCAGTGGTCAGCTCCCAAGGTTGGTGTGACATGCAGAGACAGCTCTCTTCAGAGTGGTGGAGCTGACAATTGCTGCAAGGCATGGAGAGAGACCCTCTGTAAGTCCACGGCGTCTCTCCATGCACTCCCACCGGCTGGCCGGGGTTACTAACAAGTGCCATGAGTGAGAGGGGGGCGGGCCATGCTTATGCTTATCAGATTACGTTTTCCCGGAAACTCTATATGCCGTCATAACCTTTTATACTGTTCCTCGCGACACAGTAAATAAATTGCCAACTTCAGTCATAGAGGCACCAGCTAAACGGGGACCAACAATTTTCCCTCCTTGATGCTCAGTAAGCTCTGGCATGACCAGGGGCGGACTGACAACTCATGGGGCCCCCGGGCAATAGGGGATCATGGGGCCCCTGTGTCCTTGCCCAAACTCAAAAAAGCTTATGAAAAAAGGTACCAGGGGCATCTCATGGGGCCCCCTACTGACCCCGAGTTTCCAAATAGTCAGTCCGCCCCTGGGCATGACTTCATGTTACCAGCAGCACATGCAGTGAAAAGTGATGAAAGTGAAGCTTCTTACCTGTTAGCTAGGTGTCTCATCACACAGCAGAAGAAAAGAAAAATGTTACATCACTTCAGCTAACATGTCATCACTTTCACACCTGCAAATCCTGTAGTGTAACCAAACATTTACTGACCATTTGATCCCTCGAGATTCAGGCTTTTTCCTTCTCCACCACAACGACTTTTCTGTTAAGTCATACAATAATAGGTCATTATCCACTTGGTCAATGCAGCACATTCCTGTATTCTGACCTTTTGGAAATTCCTGCCACTGCCCGTGATTTGCAAGTGGCTCTGCCACATTGGGGACATCAGGGGAATGGAAGACTTGACTAGCTCCCCAAATTTACAAATACTTGGTTTTACCGATTGGAGGTCTCCTACTTTGTAGAGTACAAACAAATAATGGTTGATACACCTACACAAGAACACGTAGATGGCTAAAGTTTGTATTATTATTTCACCAAACCCTTTTCTGGCTTTCTAAATATTATAAGGTCTTAAGACCACTATTCACCACAAACTCTATACCACCCAACACAATTTCCCCTCCCATTCCCATCCCTTCCTCCCCCCCTATTTTACTTCCCTTTTGTCTTTTTTCTATTTCCTACATCTGACATTTCTGTTTGGTCTTCGTACCCAAGTTTTACCTACAGGTCAGACATTTACACCCCTTGATTTTAGTAGCGGACGAAGCATGTGTCTTCCCTTGGTTGTTATTGATCAATACACACCTAATTTATAGCTTAATGCACTGCAGCATGACCAAATGGTGGATTCTGCGAACGTGTTGTGATATTTAAGAGTATAGCTACTTATTGTATGGAAACCTTTTTCTCACAATTTCTTTTTTTGTGTCTGTCTATTTCTCTGTAAACCCCTTTTACTGACCACATCTTATGTAAAAACTGTTCTTATAAATAAAGAATCAAAAAAGAAGACGAATTAGGATAGGAAAGTGTTTGTTTATGGTAAGAGAGTACACTTAGGGACACTTAAGGGATATTTTTTTAATTGAACTTATTTTAGGCGCTGACAACTCACTGCACTAGAAAATGAATGCATTACTGGATAATGAAGTTCTAAGAAACTGATTTCCATCAGATCCCTCATCATATGCTTAAATAAAATATGCAAACTTGTGGCTATTCAGACTTCCACAGTCTATCTTAACCCAGCTGAGTGTGCAAACTAACTGTAGTAGAGGTTACAAAATTTATTAAAACAAAGACAATTACCAACACATAATGATGAATGTAAATATGTATCACAGTCAGGAAGGGGTCTCGTCCAGAGGGGGCATCAGTGAAAGGTGGAGTAGGAACACTGGCAGGAGAGACACCTGTAGTAAATCAGATAGAGTTCTATGAACGGGTCAGTCAGCTGCTGTATTTTTCAGATCAAAGGGATTAACATTGCCCCTAGGAAGTGGTGGTATGGTGTCCTAGGAGCCCAGGCAGTCTTGGGGAGGTACCAAGAAGCAGCACACTGAGATGGGTGGAGCGCACCGGAACCCAAAAGTGACAAAACTGGAAGTGATGTCAGTGGGCATGTTTCAAAGCATTTCCTGCCTCTTTCTCAAGCCAGCTTGGCCTATCTAAATACTACATGTGTCTTCCCTGACAGTGTTCCTACTCTACCTGTTCACTGACGTTCTTTCTGGAGGAGATCCCTTCCTGACTGGAATGACAAGCATTTTACATTAGCATTCATTTTACAAGCATTTCATTTACAAGTATTCATCATTATGTGAGTTGCTAATTGTTGTTGTTTTAATACATTTTGTAGCATCTACATTAAGTCTGCACAGGTTTAGCCTATATATTGGGCTGAAAATGGAGGTGAGCGCATAATAGAGCTTTATATATTCTGCTGTCATTCATATGTTGGATTAAATCCACCTGTTTATATTATTATCTCAGGAAAGGAGGACTTTGCTCTACTATTTGTTTTTGGACACAAGATGATGGGATATTTTATATGCTGAGTGTATTTGTTTGTGGTTATTAATATACTTTTATGTTTAAGAAGATGATTTAAGCAAATTTTGTTTTTGACACTATCTGGATATTTTGTATTTTTAAGGATACACATTATTCTGTAGTTTAATAATTTAATTAGCACGGGAGCGCAGCACAGTTGTTTTATTTTGTATAGATATTGACACTATTTATGAGTTGGTGTGGTGTGTTTGCGAACCAATTTGTGCATATTCAAAAGGTTTAATTTTATATATTTTTTTGGTTCACAATATAATTTTTATAATTTTTTATATATTTTTTTTAAATTCACCATATTAGCTCACGAGTAATAACTAGCACTTGATTGAAAGTCTGCACACTCTACTGTGCTTGAATTCTATTATTTTAATTTATTTTTTTAATTTTTTTTTCCAGGTACTTATATAGCGCGGTCAATTTACGCAGCGCTTTACATATATATTGTACATCAGTTTCTAACCCTCAAGGGGCGTACAATCTAAGGTCCTTAATGTACATGCATACATACACATACTAGGGCCAATTTAGACAGGTTCCAATTAACCTACCAGCATGTCTTTGGTGTGTGGGAGGAAACCCACGCAGGCACATGGAGGACATGCAAACTTCAGGCAGGTGGTGTCGTGGCTGGGATTCGAAGCAATGACCCTAGTACTGCCAGGCATAAGTGCTATTCTAGAGAATCCTTCAGTCTCCTAGAGGTGCTGGATTTTTAATGCCATAGGGTTGATTTACTAAAAACTGGAGAGTGCAAAATTTGGTACAGTTCTGAATAGAAACCAATCAGCTTCCAGTTTTTTCTTTTTTTTCTCCAAGCTTAATAGAGCAAACTGAAGTTAGAAGCGGATTGGCTACCGTGCTGTACCAGGTTTGGCACTCTCCAGTTTTAGTAAATCAACCCCATTGGACTTTGCATTCTAAGAACTTACACAAAGGACTGTTTTTTCATTAACTGTCTGCCCAATTATTAGATTCTTCCCTTCCCAACTATACTTCTGCACCATATTACTCTCAATTTACAATGGTTAAAGTCACCACAATGTTAAGGGCTCAGCTCCTCTATAAGGCTAAGTGGAGAACCTGATTTTGTGCAGCATGCATACTGATCCCAAACAAAGATCACACTGTATAGCAAGTATCAATGTTTTATAACAGTGTTTTCAGAATTAAAGTGATATTAAAGGCAATTTAAAAAAAAAGAACAAACATGTCATACTTACCTGCTCTGTGTGATTGTTTAGCTCAGAGCAGCTCCAATCCTCTTCTTCTTGGGTCACTCTCAGGTGCTTCTGGCCCCTTCCTCCAAGCAGCTTGCTATTAGGGAACCCAAGGAGGCTTGCTCCTGAGCCACTGCACTGCGTGTCCATTCACACAGAGCCATGGCTTGGCCTCACCTCTCTCTCCTCATTGGCTCACTGGACAAGGCTCTTGTGCACATCCCTGGATCGCGATGAGGCTCAGGTAAGTATTCTATTAAATAGAATACATGAAGTTTAAAAGCTTGAGCCTTCGCAACCACTTTAATCAATTACAGTATATCATGTACTATATTTAACAAATACCAACTGATGTTTTCTATTTTGCAAAGTATTGCTTAGTTATATAGTTACATAGTTAGTCTGGCTGAAAAAAGACAAAAGTCCATCTAATTCAAACATAAAAAAAAAAAAAAAAAATCCTATACGGACAGTTGATCCAAAGGACGGGAAAAAACCCCAGAAAAGCATGATCCAATTTGCTCCTACAGGGGAAAAATGTATTTTTGATCCCCAAAGAGGCAATCAGATATTCCCTGGATCAACTTTACCTATAAATGTTAGTATCCAGTTATATTCTGTAAAGAGTGCTCCTTGTCCTCTGTGATGACCTCATGGTGAATAATTCTACACCGAGTTCACTATATAAACCACTAATGTATGTATGTATGTATATATATATATATATATATATATATATATATATATATATACACACACACACATATATATATATACACACACACACGTCGATCATATCCCCCCTTAATCTCCTCTTCTCAAAAGAGAATAAATTTAGTTCCTCTAATCTTTCCTCATAGCTGAGCTCCTCCATGCCTCTTATCAGTTTGGTTGCCCTTCTCTGTACTTTCTCCAGTTCCCCAATGTTCTTTTTGTGAATTGGCGCCCAAAACTGAACTGCATATTCCAGATGAGAAGTTACTAATGATTTGTACCGGGGGAAATGATATCTCTCTCTCTGGAGTCTACAAGAGAGGATTTTGCTCGCTTTAGAAACCGCAGCTTGGCATTGCATGCCATTATTAAGCTTGTGATCTACCAGAACTCCCAGATCCTTCTCTACCATTGATTCCCCCAGTTGTACCCCCCCCCCAGTATGTATGATGCATGCATATTCTTAGCCCCCAGGTGCAGAACCTTACATTTATCAACATTAAACCTTATTTGCCACATATTTGCCGAATTAAACAAAGCATTGAGGTCGGCTTGTAAATTGGAGACATCCTGTAAGGACGTTATTCCACTGCACAGCTTGGTGTCATCTGCAAAGACTGAAATGGGATTTTTAATCCCTATATCATTTATAAATATATTAAAAAGTAAGGGTCCCAACACTGAACCTTGGGGTACACCATTAACAACCGTAATCCATTCAGAGTATGAATCATTAACCACTACTCTCTGAATTCGGTCTTTTAGCCAGTTTTTTAGCCATTTACATACCAATTTTTTCAGACCTGTAGACTTTACCTTACACATTATCTGTGTGTGAGGAAATCTGCAAAATCCAAGTATACCACGTCCACCGCCACCCCTCTGTCCAAGGTTTTACTCACCTCCTCATAAAAAGAAACCAGATTTGTTTGACAACTTCTGTCTTTCATGACTCCATGCTGTCTGTTACCTAAAAAATTTTTTCCAGCAAGAACTCATCTTTTATTAAACTCTCCAGTACCTTCCCAACTATAGAAGTTAAACTAACAGGTCTATAATTTCTTGGTTAAAAGGGACACTGGTGTGAGAGATTAAATGGAAGCTTCCATTACTGAAATATCTTTTAAAACTGCTAGTTCTGTGGCTATCAATCTGTTATTTTGACTTCAAAGCTGTTTGAGTCAAAATAAGTATAAAAAGATAAAAAGTTCTGACACTTTCCTGACATCTTTATAGCATACTTGTTCCAGGGCTTTGACTGAAACTGCTGAAGTCAGAACCACTTAAGCATCTAGCATTTTCAAAAGAAGTCCGTACTTCTCCCATGACAAAGTGTGACCTCTTTTGTTGCCCATGCTTTCTAAATGAACTACAGTATTATCCGAGCAACACGTGCTATTAAAATAACAAATTCAGTTTGCTTTATGTAAGGCTTTGTGATATTAAACATGCAGAATGGTGTACTAATTCCAGTTTTGTAGACAGCAGTATCCCATGAACCCATAAAAAAAGCACCCTAGGGGTACATGTACCATACATTCACAATCACAGTTCAATGTGTTTGTTTTACCTCCTGCTATACAGTTCTGCATCAGTGAATTGTTTGCTGGTTCTGTTTGCTATTTTTTTTTTTCTCCTATGTGATCAGTGGTTATTGAAACATCCAAGAATTTTAGTTCCTTGGAGGCATACAAATGCATCATGTTTTTTCTTCCAAAGAAGATTTACTTTTTTAACAAGGATTCAGAGAACTAGAAACAGCAGAACTTACAGTACTAATCACTTATCTACAGGGATTTTAGTCTTAAACACAGACATACCAAATATCCCCCCCAGTCATCCCTCTTCCTTCTCCCTGCCATCTTGTTATGTTGTAATAAACAGTCAACACTGAAGTAGCATTGCTGCTGATTTCCTATCATTCTGATAATATATATAACATGTGGGTGTTGGATCTCTAAGTGGAAGGAGAGGCTCTGCATGGGACATACTTTGTCCCACTGTGCTTACTTAGGTAATATGAAATTCTAGAAGAGAAAGTCATAATTGCACTCCTGGCACTGGGGGCAGATATGTTTCTAAAGCATTTGGAATATTAGGAAAGAAGACATGCCAAATGTTCAAAAGAATGCAAGTTCGATGGTATATTAAGAGGCTAATGCATTATGGGATAAAAGGGTTCTTCCTTCTTAAGAGATGTTGCTGCACACTTATAAATGGGAATGATTCCCATGTCCGTTATGCACTCACTGACCACTGTATTAAATACACCTGTTCAATTGTTTGGTAACACAAATTGCTAATCAGCCAATCTAATCAGCCAATCAAATGGCAGCAACTCAATGAATTTAGGCATTTAGACATGGTGAATATGACTTGCTGAAGCTCAAACTGAGCATCAGAATGGGGAAGAAAGGGGATTTAAGTGACTTAGAACATGGCATGGCTGCTGGTGCCAAATGGGCTGGTCGGAGTATTTAAAAAACTGCTAATCTACTGGGATTTTCAGGCACAGCCATCTCTAGGGTTTACAAAGAATGGTCCGAAAAAGAGAAAATATCCAGTGAGTGGCAGTTATGTAGATGAAAATGCCTGAAAATGATTGATGTCAGAGAATGGGCAGACTGGTTGCTGTGACATTCAGATGGTAAGGTCAGAATATGGCGTAAACAACAGAAAAAAATGGATCCATCCTGCCTTGTATCAACGGTTCAGGCTGGTGGTGGTGTAATGGTGTGGGGAATATTTTCTTGGTACTAGCAAGGTGTACCTAATAAAGTGGCCAGTGAGTGTATACAGTATTAGCGAAGCTTTGGAGGTAAAACTGACAAAGTGATAGCTGAGATTCCAGGGGCACCTCTTTTGTTTACCATCAGACTTTCATTCTTTTGGACATCAAGCACACCTTCTTTCCTATTAATCAAGATCTACATGTGGAAAAAACCTTAAGACTGTACCAGAAAGGCATCAGACCAAGTCCTAAGAGGGTTTGCTGCCAGTATCCACCATTGGGCATGACCTACTGGAGGGACATCTCCTTACTCACCCACACAATCATTCACCCATGACCAGTGACTGATCCAATCAGTCAGTCCAGCATGGTCTTCAGCACATACAAAATGTTTCTAAAGAAGGAAGAAAAGTATAATAAAGGGATGGAAGGCCTGAACAAGCCGCCCATCCCAGGCTCTATAGCAACTGCATGGGATTCTGTGGAAGAAACCAAACCTTGATCTAGTTACCTACATACCTGTAGTCTTGGTAAGGTTGGTGTAATCTAATTTGTCTTGTAGCAAATGTATTTCTGGGCACAGAGACAACCAGTGGTAAAATACTTAATCAAGCATTTCCCAAACATAATAACCAAGGAATGAGCTTCAAGTTTGGGTTGAAATTCAGTGAATGGGCAAAAACGTAGACATAATTGTAAACAAACACCAGCTTGAAGTCTGGCATTTAGCAGTGATAGCACACCCTACTGCTAAAGTGCGGCATGAGTGCACAAACGCACACTGCTTTGTATGACTCCTCATAGCATTCCCCCCAGTGTCAGAATGCCCTCCACAGTCCCGCTATAAGTCGCTGATCGGCGCCATTACTAGTTAACAAAAAAAAAGAAAAAATTCTAGTATATATACCGCCATTTGTAGAACGTTCACATAAACCAATTAATTTACACGTATTGGGATTTTTTCTTTAGCAAAGCCATGTAACAGAATACATTTTAGCCTAAATTTATGGCGAAATTTGATTTTTAAAATTTTTTTTACTGGACTTGTCTAATAGCAAAAAGTCAAAAATATTGTTTTTTTTCTCAAAATGTTTTTATTTATAGCGCAAAATATAAAAACCACAGAGGTGATAAAATAGCACTAAAAGAAAGCTCTATTTGTGGGGAAAAAAAAGGACATAAATTTGATTTAAGTACAACATTGTATGACCGCGCAATTGTCAGTTGAAGTAACACAGTGCCGCATCACAAAAAATGGCCTGGTCAGGAAGGGGGGTAAATGACATGACAGATCCACAGCAGCTTCTGTTTGTAAACAAACTGGGGGAAATCTGGGTAATGTCTTGACCAAATATGGTCATGACTATATTTGGTCAAGGATTTTACCCAGGATCCTTGCAGGCTTGATACATACAGAGGCAAGCAAGGATTTGTCATTTGTGATGGGAGAAGCTGCAGGGCAAGATTAGTGTTTGGCGGGACATTGTGGCAGCAAAGGGTCAACATTGTTTGGGGTTACTTACTATAATTGATGTGGATCTATATGTCTGGACAGTATAACTGATGTTGGATTTACTGTACAAGTTGGGGTATTGTTTATTTTTTTCTTTAAAATACTTTTTTTCAATGGTGTTTTTTAGTTGTAAAATGTTCTTGTCAGGGGCGGACTGACAACTCATGGGGTCCCCGGGCAATAGGGGATCATGGAGCCCCTGTGTGCTTGCCCAAACTCAAAAAAGCCTATGAAAAAGGTACCAGGGGCATCTCATGGGGCCCCCTACTGACCCCGGGCCTTCGGGCAGTGCCCGAGTTTCCAAATGGTCAGTCCGCCCCTGGTTCTTGTAACTCAGTAACAAGGGGTAATGCTACCATTGCTAAATGAAAGACTCCCAGTTGATGTTTGTGTATTTTTACCTTAGATTGTAAGCCTCTTTAGGGTTAGGGACTGATGTGAATGTACAATATATGTAAAGCGCTGGTAAATTGATGGCACTATATAGTACCTGCAATAATAATAATTTTACATATTATTGTTATATATATATTTTTTTCATTAATATAATTAAGAGATTTACACACTTATCTGCATAATCACTAACATTGTTTTTTTAAAAATAAACATTTGCTTTCACCTCCTTTAAATGGTTATTATCCTCCCTACTTCTTTGGTAGACAAGAATAGGCTTCTATCTCACCTGATCAGTTGTGTTGGGTTTCATTGGGGGATTCCCAGAGACCAAAGAGGTCTCTCTAGACATAGTATATCAATATAAACTCCACCTTTATCATCTGTTTCTCATTTTCCTTGCTGCATCTAATCATCTAAATACCAGCTGGTCCTATTCTGAGTGAAAGCCCAAGAGTAAGATTCTTCTGCTGGGAACAAGGAACATGCAGATGCTGTTCTATGCAGTCAACGCCAGCCATACCTTCTTAAATTTTATGCCATAAATTAATCACTACAGTAAATGTGATTTGTGTTAAATTATAAATGTGGTTATAAGAAAAAACACTGCAAACAACTGCCTCATACCAGTATTATTTTTTCAATTAAGCGACAAACCTCAGCTATAGATACATGACTTTTCGCTGTTGGGACCTACTCAAGACCTGACAATTTTCAGAGCTTGTAGTGCCATGCTCCCTGTAGAGTGAGCCTGTGATATGGACATTCAAGTATTATTATATTGTAAATACCGAGCAAATTAGCTTTTTAAACAACCTGTGGGCACAGTGGAGCAATTGTGCAGGGCTTCTTCCAGGTGCAAGGCCTTAAGTTGTCTAGACTGGCTAGTGAGGAATGACATACCTCCTGCAAATGCACATGGAAGTACATTCAACCCGGCAGTGAGTCAAGAATGTACACTGAGCTGTGCATGGAGAAGATTGCAAACAGGCTGTTACGTTTGTTTTATTGCAGAATACAGAGTCTGTCTGCTTGCGGTTTTTTCACCTTAGTTCAATTACGCCAAGTACATTCACACATTTTGTACATGGCAACAAAAACTAAAGTGGAGTGTTCTGTCCTCATGTTTCCCTCTGTATAACTCGACATGCAGCTAAACCATTCTATTCTGCAATAAGCTAGACTGAATGTAATCTTGAAGCTTTATTAACAAAACAGGGTGGGTGAAACTATTAGGAAAATCAGATAAGAAAAAAATATAATCAATATATGGAATATACAAAAAACACAATGAAGAATCAGGCTGCAGATGGCAACTAGACCATGCTCACCAGCAATGCTGCCTTTAGAGGATACGAGTTTCAACCCACAACATGTGCTGCACAGAAGTATGGCTGGTTCTCTCCTTCCAGATCTTAAGATGGAGTCTGAGCTCCAAAGATGCACCTGCCTCCTTTTCCAGAATTAAGGTGATGGGAGCTTTCATTAACTATCTAAACAGTTTCTAGTTTCTGTAACAAAGTAAATTTATGGTAGGCTACATCCAGTGGCCAAATATAATGTTGCATATACCCTATGGGCCATTGCCCTCCATTGGAAGACACCAGCAGTCCCTTTGCCCTCTGTTCTGCATAGAGCTGATATGGTTATGCTCATGGAACATATTCAATATACATTACTAGATAAGATGCAATTATTCAACAGAAAATGGGATTGTTGGAAGTCATATCAGCATTTATTGTTTGAATGCCAGGTTATCATAGATTTATTGACATTGAATTTTTGTTGGTTGTGAAACTGTTCAGTATATCTAACTGCCTACCTCATTCATGCACTCAAACTTTCTTTTTCTACGACTCTATTTTATAAGGCAGTTTTCTTTTGCTTATGTGCCTTTTTCTTGTTGCATACCATACTTCATGAAGCGGTGCTATTTTTGTTGTCTATCGCCTAATAAAAACGTTTGTAAACAAAAAAAAATAATATTGCATAATGAATTTCCCTGCTGGAAGCAGAGCAAGGAGGGTGAGTGGGGTTTCTAGTTTTGCTTCAAACTGCACAAACATTTAAAAACATATATGGAGGTGAGACCATTTAATTCCCAGAATGGACTAGTAATAACCCTACTAGAGATGAGCGAATCGAAGTATCCGAAGTGGAATTCGAGTCGAATATCGGAAAAATTTCGATTCGTGCCGAATCCGAAAAACAGCCTAATTCGGACGCGCGAATCGAAATTTTTCCGAAAATGGCGGCTGACATGTGCGGCGACGGAGCGGGGATGTCGGGGAAGGCGCGCAGACAAGGCGCGCTGCCCCATAATGCATTCCTCAACGACATGTGATCGCATCAGCCAATCAGCAGCCAGCCAGCCAGCACTGTGTAATGGTCGAGGTATATATAGCGGCCATTTTGGAAATCTTCATTTGCCTGCAGTCATTGAACAGAGGCAGACCGCTCTGTACTAGGGACAGGGACAGAGTTAGGGCCACAGAAACGAGAATTGGGGACAGAGAGAAGTTACTTAGGGACAGAGAACCATTACTCAGGGACACAGACTTGTTAATGAGGGCCACAGAATCGTTATTTAGGGACAAAGAAACGCTAGTTAGGGCCACAGAATTCATACTCAGGGACAGACAGAATTGTTACTCAGTGCCAGAGAATTGTTACTTAGGGCCACAGAAACGTTATTAGGGCCACAGAATTTTTACTCAGGGACAGACAGAATTGTTACTGAGTGCCAGAGAATTGTTACTCAGGGACAGACAGAATTGTTACTGAGTGCCAGAGAATTCTTACTCAGGGCCACAGAATTCATTCTCAGGGACAGACAGAATTGTTACTCAGGGACAGACAGAATTGTTACTGAGTGCCAGAGAATTGTTACTCAGGGACAGACAGAATTGTTACTGAGTGCCAGAGAATTGTTACTCAGGGACAGACAGAATTGTTACTGAGTGCCAGAGAATTGTTACTCAGGGACAGACAGAATTGTTACTGAGTGCCAGAGAATTGTTACTCTCACAGACACAAAATTGTTACTTGCACAGACACAGAATTGTTACTTGCACAGACACACAATTGTTACTCAGGGCCACAGAATTCATACTCAGGGACAGACAGAATTGTTACTGAGTGCCAGAGAATTCTTACTCAGGGCCACAGAATTCATACTCAGGGACAGACAGAATTGTTACTCAGGGACAGACAGAATTGTTACTGAGTGCCAGAGAATTGTTACTCAGGGACAGACAGAATTGTTACTGAGTGCCAGAGAATTCTTACTCAGGGACAGACAGAATTGTTACTGAGTGCCAGAGAATTGTTACTCTCACAGACACAAAATTGTTACTTGCACAGACACAGAATTGTTACTCGCACAGAGACAGAATTGTTACTCAGGGCCACAGAATTCATACTCAGGGACAGACAGAATTGTTACTGAGTGCCAGAGAATTGTTACTCAGGGACAGACAGAATTGTTACTGAGTGCCAGAGAATTGTTACTCTCACAGACACAAAATTGTTACTTGCACAGACACAGAATTGTTACTTGCACAGACACACAATTGTTACTCAGGGCCACAGAATTCATACTCAGGGACAGACAGAATTGTTACTGAGTGCCAGAGAATTCTTACTCAGGGCCACAGAATTCATACTCAGGGACAGACAGAATTGTTACTCAGGGACAGACAGAATTGTTACTGAGTGCCAGAGAATTGTTACTCAGGGACAGACAGAATTGTTACTGAGTGCCAGAGAATTGTTACTCTCACAGACACAAAATTGTTACTTGCACAGACACAGAATTGTTACTTGCACAGACACACAATTGTTACTCAGGGCCACAGAATTCATACTCAGGGACAGACAGAATTGTTACTGAGTGCCAGAGAATTGTTACTCAGGGACAGACAGAATTGTTACTGAGTGCCAGAGAATTCTTACTCAGGGCCACAGAATTCATTCTCAGGGACAGACAGAATTGTTACTCAGGGACAGACAGAATTGTTACTGAGTGCCAGAGAATTGTTACTCAGGGACAGACAGAATTGTTACTGAGTGCCAGAGAATTGTTACTCAGGGACAGACAGAATTGTTACTGAGTGCCAGAGAATTGTTACTCAGGGACAGACAGAATTGTTACTGAGTGCCAGAGAATTGTTACTCTCACAGACACAAAATTGTTACTTGCACAGACACAGAATTGTTACTTGCACAGACACACAATTGTTACTCAGGGCCACAGAATTCATACTCAGGGACAGACAGAATTGTTACTGAGTGCCAGAGAATTCTTACTCAGGGCCACAGAATTCATACTCAGGGACAGACAGAATTGTTACTCAGGGACAGACAGAATTGTTACTGAGTGCCAGAGAATTGTTACTCAGGGACAGACAGAATTGTTACTGAGTGCCAGAGAATTCTTACTCAGGGACAGACAGAATTGTTACTGAGTGCCAGAGAATTGTTACTCTCACAGACACAAAATTGTTACTTGCACAGACACAGAATTGTTACTCGCACAGAGACAGAATTGTTACTCGCACAGAGACAGAATTGTTACTCAGGGCCACAGAATTCATACTCAGGGACAGACAGAATTGTTACTGAGTGCCAGAGAATTGTTACTCAGGGACAGACAGAATTGTTACTGAGTGCCAGAGAATTGTTACTCTCACAGACACAAAATTGTTACTTGCACAGACACAGAATTGTTACTTGCACAGACACACAATTGTTACTCAGGGCCACAGAATTCATACTCAGGGACAGACAGAATTGTTACTGAGTGCCAGAGAATTCTTACTCAGGGCCACAGAATTCATACTCAGGGACAGACAGAATTGTTACTCAGGGACAGACAGA
This sequence comes from Staurois parvus, assembly GCF_062004578.1. Lineage (NCBI taxonomy): Eukaryota > Metazoa > Chordata > Amphibia > Anura > Ranidae > Staurois > Staurois parvus. The sequence goes on along the minus strand of NW_028317931.1, from coordinate 440,193 downwards.
ATTGTTACTGAGTGCCAGAGAATTGTTACTCAGGGACAGACAGAATTGTTACTGAGTGCCAGAGAATTGTTACTCTCACAGACACAAAATTGTTACTTGCACAGACACAGAATTGTTACTTGCACAGACACACAATTGTTACTCAGGGCCACAGAATTCATACTCAGGGACAGACAGAATTGTTACTGAGTGCCAGAGAATTGTTACTCAGGGACAGACAGAATTGTTACTGAGTGCCAGAGAATTGTTACTCTCACAGACACAAAATTGTTACTTGCACAGACACAGAATTGTTACTCGCACAGAGACAGAATTGTTACTCAGGGCCACAGAATTCATACTCAGGGACAGACAGAATTGTTACTGAGTGCCAGAGAATTGTTACTCAGGGAAGACAGAATTGTTACTGAGTGCCAGAGAATTGTTACTCAGGGACAGACAGAATTGTTACTGAGTGCCAGGGAATTGTTACTCTCACAGACACAAAATTGTTACTTGCACAGACACAGAATTGTTACTCGCACAGAGACAGAATTGTTACTCAGGGCCACAGAATTCATACTCAGGGACAGACAGAATTGTTACTGAGTGCCAGAGAATTGTTACTCAGGGACAGACAGAATTGTTACTGAGTGCCAGAGAATTGTTACTCTCACAGACACAAAATTGTTACTTGCACAGACACAGAATTGTTACTTGCACAGACACACAATTGTTACTGAGTGCCAGAGAATTGTTACTCAGGGACAGACAGAATTGTTACTGAGTGCCAGAGAATTGTTACTCAGGGACAGTCAGAATTGTTACTGAGTGCCAGAGAATTGTTACTCAGGGACAGACAGAATTGTTACTGAGTGCCAGAGAATTGTTACTCGCACAGACACAAAATTGTTACTTGCACAGACACAAAATTGTTACTTGCACAGACACAGAATTGTTACTCGCGCAGACACAGAATTGTTACTCAGGGCCACAGAATTCATACTCAGGGACAGACAGAATTGTTACTGAGTGCCAGAGAATTGTTACTCAGGGACAGACAGAATTGTTACTGAGTGCCAGAGAATTGTTACTCAGGGACAGACAGAATTGTTACTGAGTGCCAGAGAATTGTTACTCAGGGACAGACAGAATTGTTACTGAGTGCCAGAGAATTGTTACTCGCACAGACACAAAATTGTTACTTGCACAGACACAGAATTGTTACTCGCACAGACACAGAATTGTTACTCGCACAGACACAGAATTGTTACTCAGGGCCACAGAATTCATACTCAGGGACAGACAGAATTGTTACTGAGTGCCAGAGAATTGTTACTCAGGGACACCTAATCGTTGAATTAAATAGTATGTCAGACAACATGCAGAGGAGTGGCAGAGGAGGCAATGTTTTAGGAGCGAGCAGACGTGGCAGCAGAGGAAGGGGTCGAGGCAGCAGTATTCGCAGCCAGAGGCCAGTGCTCCCGGTGTCATCCAGCGGTCGTGTCTCCACCGACAACCCTGCCGTCATTGATTGGTTGGCTCGGTCGTCTTCCTCTTCCCAGGTCACCTCTGACACCTACAGCCAACGGTCGGTGGGTACGTCAGACACAACCGTTAGTTGGCATGGCCCGGGACCAAGCCCACTGAAATCACGTGTCCTCTACCTGCCCCTGTCCTTTGCTGTTCCCTCACCAAGCGAAGTATCGCATGCTGTGGGCTCAGCCCCACTGTACAGTGAGGAAGAGCTAACAGAGGGCGGTCAGGAACGGGGGGAGACATCGGCCTTTTCAGCAGCCAAGCGAACAAGTACTGGCGAGGAGAGTGGCTCGGTAGCCGGTCTAGAGACAGGTCTGTCTCCTGACCCAGACGCAGCCGAGGGGGCTAGTAGTGAGGCGGAGACCCTACTTGATGATGAGGAGGTTGATCGCACTTGGCAGCCTCGTCGTCATCAGGCAATTTCTTCCGCATCATCAGGAGAAGAGGGTGGCAGCTTGGCAGCGAGCAAAACAGTCGGTGGGTTGCCCAGGAGACAGCAGCAGGGTCGCATCAGTGTCAGTGGAGCCAAACGTCCACGGAGTAGAGCACCAGCTCCACTGCAGCCTACCACCACGGCCAGTAGTGGTGCCGGTGCGCACGGAGGAAGTAGCAGTCAGCCAGTGAAGAGTAGCGGGGGCAAAGTTTCCTACTCGGTGGTGTGGCAATTTTTCCTCAAGCCGCCCGAGGAAGTAAACGTAGCCGTATGTCGACTATGTGGCCAGAAATGCAAGCGTGGCCAGGGGGCCCATGTTGGGACTACAGCGTTGCGTCAGCATATGCAGCGTCACCATTCGGTGGCCTGGGAAAACCGTGATAAACATACGGCGGTTCTGCCTGCCCCAGCCCCCGCTCCATCACCCGCTCCGTTACTTGCTCCGTCACCCGACGTCGTCAATCGCCCTCTATCAGCCAGTCAAGGCTCCAACACCTCTGCTGAGGGGAGTTGTCGCTCGTTGGCATCTTCCGCTCGTTCAGATGCTCCTTCTCCTGCTACTCCTCTTCTCGGATTCCGTCAACAGTCTTTCTTGGAATCCGTATCCAAGAGACAACAGTTTGCGAGCACGCACCCGACGGTGCAAAAGCTGAACGTCCTCCTGTCCAAGTTGCTGGTGCTGCAGTCCCTCCCTTTCCAACTGGTGGACTCAGCACCTTTCCGAGAAATGATGGCTTGTGCCGCGCCGCGGTGGAGAGTGCCAAGCCGTCATTTCTTTGCCCAAAAGGCAGTGCCAGCCCTGCATTCACATGTAGAAGAGATGGTGGGCCAGTCTTTGAGCATGTCGGTCTCTGCCAAAGTGCACGGCAGCGCCGACGTGTGGAGCTGTAACTACGGTCAGGGACAGTACATGTCATTTACGGCCCACTGGGTGAACGTGGTGCCGGCACAGCCGCACCAGCAACTTGGACAGGTCACGACGCTTTTGCCTCCACGTTTGCACGTCCTTGGTCCAGCAAGCATGTCCGCCTCTACCACCTCTTTTTCCGCCGTGTCCTCAGCCGCCACCCCCGTGCCAAGTCCCATTACCCGACCGGCATATCACATGTGCAGGGCGCAACGGTGTCACGCTGTGCTGCACCTGGTATGCCTTGGCGAACGTAGTCACACAGGGGAGGAACTGCTGAGTGTAATGAACAGAGAAATCGACAGATGGCTGTCTCCGCGCAAACTAAAAATCGGAACCATGTTGACTGACAACGGAAAGAACATGGTGTCTGCTCTGCGTCAAGGAAGGTTGTGCCATGCGCCATGCATGGCTCACGTGTTCAATCTGGTTGTCAAGCGGTTCCTAAAATCCACCATCCCACTGCAAGACATCCTTAAAATGTCACGTAAACTGTGCATGCATTTCAGCCATTCCTACACCGCAAAGAACACCCTCATTGAGCTGCAGCGGCAGAACGGAATTCCACAGCATCGCCTGATCTGCGACGTTGCAACAAGGTGGAATTCAACCCTACACATGTTAGACCGCCTTTACGAGCAGCGAAAGGCCATCACCGATTTCCTGATGTTACAAGCGGATAAAGGTACTCCCCTGTGTAACTTAGATGTCAGCCATTGGCAGCTCATGCGTGACACCTGCCGCTTGCTCAGGCCCTTTGAGGAGGCCACGCTATTCGTGAGTCGGCAGGACTATGGGATGAACGACGTCATTCCTCTGTTGCACGTCCTGGAACAAATGCTGTTAACAATGGCTGGTCAGGGTGCGGTAGACGTGGCGCACAGATCTCAACGCCACATGACCCCTGTGGGGGCAGGACAGGAAGAAGAGGAGGAGGTAGAGGAGGACATTTGTGCTCAGGAATTATTGAGTGAAATGGGTGGTTTTTCCACTCAGCGGACAGGAGTGGAGGAGCAGGAGCATCTGGTAGAGGAGGAGGAGGAGGAGACAGAGGACCCAGACGCACCGTGGCAGTATGCTGTGGAGATGGAGGCAGGGAGTCCCTCGCATTCCTTGGCACAAATGGCCCATAGCATGCTCGGTTGCTTGCGTAGCGACAGCCGAATAATAACCATCAGACAGAGGGATGACTTTTGGCTGTCCACCTTGTTGGACCCTCGCTACCGGTCCAAAATGGTGGCCTTTTTCACACCTGCTGAGAGGGAGGCCAAAATTACGTACTATAAAAACCACCTATGTAGTCAGTTGGTCTCTGCCTTTGTGCGCCAACGTCCATCCTCAGACACTGTGGGCCCTGTGCGCTCGCGTTCCGCTGGCATGGCAGCAGGGGAGGGGTGGGGTGGTAGGAGCAGTGGCAGCTCCACCAGCAGTGGCTGCCTCAGTCTGCAGTCGATGATGAGTAGCTTTCTTCACCAGCGCAGTGAGGAAACTACTAACCAGCCGCAGCAGCAGCAGCAGCATCAGGTGGACCTGGAGCAGGAGCTCAAACAACAGGCTTGGGCCTACTTGGACAGCACCCTGCCAACCGAGGTAGACAATCCCCTTGACTACTGGGCAACGAAACTTGACCTTTGGCCCCAACTAGCTGAATTTGCCCTTGAAAGGCTGTCATGCCCGGCCAGTAGCGTGGCATCGGAGCGCGTGTTTAGTGCGGCAGGAGGTATTGTAACTCCGCGGAGGACACGACTGTCCACCCAAAGTGTGGAGAGACTCACGTTTGTGAAAATGAATCAGGCGTGGATTAGTCTGGATTTCAAACCACCAGTTCCTGACACAACTGACTAAATCCGCCATGAATCATGCCTCAAACATGTGCCACTTTCAGGTCTCCTCACACTGCTGGTGTGTTTAATTTTTTGACATAGGGTGCTGGCAGATTACGGGCCTCCTATAGCTGCTGCCAGGCCCCTAATCTGCCATAGGCCCCTATATACCGCCTCCTCATGCTGCTGCCAAGTCCAGAGTCTCTCATGGGTCCCTGTACGGCCTCCCATTGCTGCTGTCTCCATCGCCACACTCTGCTGCCATGTGCCACTTTCAGGTCTCTTCACACTGCTGGTGTGTTAAATTTTTTGACATAGGGTGCAGGCAGATTACGGGCCTCACATAGCTGCTGCCAGGCCCCTAATCTGCCATGGGCCCCTATATACCGCCTCCTCATGCTGCTGCCAAGTCTAGAGTCTCTCATGGGTCCCTGTACGGCCTCCCATTGCTGCTGTCTCCATCGCCACACTCTGCTGCCATGTGCCACTTTCAGGTCTCTTCACACTGCTGGTGTGTTAAATTTTTTGACATAGGGTGCAGGCAGATTACGGGCCTCACATAGCTGCTGCCAGGCCCCTAATCTGCCATGGGCCCCTATAAACCGCCTCCTCATGCTGCTGCCAAGTCTAGAGTCTCTCATGGGTCCCTGTACGGCCTCCCATTGCTGCTGTCTCCATCGCCACACTCTGCTGCCATGTGCCACTTTCAGGTCTCTTCACACTGCTGGTGTGTTTAATTTTTTGACATAGGGTGCTGCAAGATAACGGGCCTCACATAGCTGCTGCCAGGCCCCTAATCTGCCATGGGCCCCTATATACCGCCTCCTCATGCTGCTGCCAAGTCCAGAGTCTCTCATGGGTCCCTGTACGGCCTCCCATTGCTGCTGTCTCCATCGCCACACTCTGCTGCCATGTGCCACTTTCAGGTCTCTTCACACTGCTGGTGTGTTTAATTTTTTGACATAGGGTGCAGGCAGATTACGGGCCTCACATAGCTGCTGCCAGGCCCCTAATCTGCCATGGGCCCCTATATACCGCCTCCTCATGCTGCTGCCAAGTCTAGAGTCTCTCATGGGTCCCTGTACGGCCTCCCATTGCTGCTGTCTCCATCGCCACACTCTGCTGCCATGTGCCACTTTCAGGTCTCTTCACACTGCTGGTGTGTTAAATTTTTTGACATAGGGTGCAGGCAGATTACGGGCCTCACATAGCTGCTGCCAGGCCCCTAATCTGCCATGGGCCCCTATATACCGCCTCCTCATGCTGCTGCCAAGTCCAGAGTCTGTCATGGTCCCTGTACGGCCTCCCATTGCTGCTGTCTCCATCGCCACACTCTGCTGCCATGTGCCACTTTCAGGTCTCTTCACACTGCTGGTGTGTTAAATTTTTTGACATAGGGTGCAGGCAGATTACGGGCCTCACATAGCTGCTGCCAGGCCCCTAATCTGCCATGGGCCCCTATATACCACCTCCTCCTGCTGCTGCCAGGTCCAGAGTCTCTCATGGGTCCCTGTACGGCCTCCCATTGCTGCTGTCTCCATCGCCACACTCTGCTGCCATGTGCCACTTTCAGGTCTCTTCACACTGCTGGTGTGTTAAATTTTTTGACATAGGGTGCTGCAAGATAACGGGCCTCACATAGCTGCTGCCAGGCCCCTAATCAGCCATGGGCCCCTATACCGCCTCCTCCTGCTGCTGCCAGGTCCAGAGTCTCTCATGCCATGTGCCACTTTCAGGTCTCTTCACACTGCTGGTGTGTTTAATTTTTTGACATAGGGTGCAGGCAGATTACGGGCCTCACATAGCTGCTGCCAGGCCCCTAATCTGCCATGGGCCCCTATATACCGCCTCCTCATGCTGCTGCCAAGTCCAGAGTCTGTCATGGTCCCTGTACGGCCTCCCATTGCTGCTGTCTCCATCGCCACACTCTGCTGCCATGTGCCACTTTCAGGTCTCTTCACACTGCTGGTGTGTTAAATTTTTTGACATAGGGTGCAGGCAGATTACGGGCCTCACATAGCTGCTGCCAGGCCCCTAATCTGCCATGGGCCCCTATATACCGCCTCCTCATGCTGCTGCCAAGTCCAGAGTCTGTCATGGTCCCTGTACGGCCTCCCATTGCTGCTGTCTCCATCGCCACACTCTGCTGCCATGTGCCACTTTCAGGTCTCTTCACACTGCTGGTGTGTTAAATTTTTTGACATAGGGTGCAGGCAGATTACGGGCCTCACATAGCTGCTGCCAGGCCCCTAATCTGCCATGGGCCCCTATATACCACCTCCTCCTGCTGCTGCCAGGTCCAGAGTCTCTCATGGGTCCCTGTACGGCCTCCCATTGCTGCTGTCTCCATCGCCACACTCTGCTGCCATGTGCCACTTTCAGGTCTCTTCACACTGCTGGTGTGTTAAATTTTTTGACATAGGGTGCTGCAAGATAACGGGCCTCACATAGCTGCTGCCAGGCCCCTAATCAGCCATGGGCCCCTATACCGCCTCCTCCTGCTGCTGCCAGGTCCAGAGTCTCTCATGCCATGTGCCACTTTCAGGTCTCTTCACACTGCTGGTGTGTTTAATTTTTTGACATAGGGTGCAGGCAGATTACGGGCCTCACATAGCTGCTGCCAGGCCCCTAATCTGCCATGGGCCCCTATATACCGCCTCCTCATGCTGCTGCCAAGTCCAGAGTCTGTCATGGTCCCTGTACGGCCTCCCATTGCTGCTGTCTCCATCGCCACACTCTGCTGCCATGTGCCACTTTCAGGTCTCTTCACACTGCTGGTGTGTTAAATTTTTTGACATAGGGTGCAGGCAGATTACGGGCCTCACATAGCTGCTGCCAGGCCCCTAATCTGCCATAGGCCCCTATATACCGCCTCCTCATGCTGCTGCCAAGTCCAGAGTCTGTCATGGTCCCTGTACGGCCTCCCATTGCTGCTGTCTCCATCGCCACACTCTGCTGCCATGTGCCACTTTCAGGTCTCTTCACACTGCTGGTGTGTTAAATTTTTTGACATAGGGTGCAGGCAGATTACGGGCCTCACATAGCTGCTGCCAGGCCCCTAATCTGCCATGGGCCCCTATATACCACCTCCTCCTGCTGCTGCCAGGTCCAGAGTCTCTCATGGGTCCCTGTACGGCCTCCCATTGCTGCTGTCTCCATCGCCACACTCTGCTGCCATGTGCCACTTTCAGGTATCTTCACACTGCTGGTGTGTTAAATTTTTTGACATAGGGTGCTGCAAGATAACGGGCCTCACATAGCTGCTGCCAGGCCCCTAATCAGCCATGGGCCCCTATACCGCCTCCTCCTGCTGCTGCCAGGTCCAGAGTCTCTCATGCCATGTGCCACTTTCAGGTCTCTTCACACTGCTGGTGTGTTTAATTTTTTGACATAGGGTGCAGGCAGATTACGGGCCTCACATAGCTGCTGCCAGGCCCCTAATCTGCCATGGGCCCCTATATACCGCCTCCTCATGCTGCTGCCAGGTCCAGAGTCTCTCATGGGTCCCTGTACGGCCTCCCATTGCTGCTTTCTCCATCGCCACACTCTGCCATGTGCCACTTTCAGGTCTCCTCACACACTGCTGGTGTGTTGAATTTTTTGACATAGGGTGCTGGCAGATTACGGGCCTCCCATAGCTGCTGCCAGGCCCCTAATCTGCCATGGGCCCCTATATACCGCCTCCTCATGCTGCTGCCAAGTCCAGAGTCTGTCATGGGTCCCTGTACGGCCTCCCATTGCTGCTGTCTCCATCGCCACACTCTGCCATGTGCCACTTTCAGGTCTCCTCACACACTGCTGGTGTGTAGAATTTTTTGACATAGGGTGCTGGCAGATTACGGGCCTCCCATAGCTGCTGCCAGGCCCCTAATCTGCCATGGGCCCCTATATACCGCCTCCTCATGCTGCTGCCAAGTCCAGAGTCTGTCATGGGTCCCTGTACGGCCTCCCATTGCTGCTGTCTCCATCGCCACACTCTGCCATGTGCCACTTTCAGGTCTCCTCACACTGCTGGTGTGTTGAATTTTTTGACATAGGGTGCTGGCAGATTACGGGCCTCCTATAGCTGCTGCCAGGCCCCTAATCTGCCATGGGCCCCTATATACCGCCTCCTCATGCTGCTGCCAAGTTCAGAGTCTGTCATGGGTCCCTGTACGGCCTCCCATTGCTGCTGTCTCCATCGCCACACTCTGCCATGTGCCACTTTCAGGTCTCCTCACACTGCTGGTGTGTTGAATTTTTTGACATAGGGTGCTGGCAGATTACGGGCCTCCTATAGCTGCTGCCAGGCCCCTAATCTGCCATAAGCCCCTATATACCGCCTCCTCATGCTGCTGCCAAGTCCAGAGTCTGTCATGGGTCCCTGTACGGCCTCCCATTGCTGCTGTCTCCATCGCCACACTCTGCCATGTGCCACTTTCAGGTCTCCTCACACACTGCTGGTGTGTTGAATTTTTTGACATAGGGTGCTGGCAGATTACGGGCCTCCTATAGCTGCTGCCAGGCCCCTAATCTGCCGTAGGCCCCTATATACCGCCTCCTCATGCTGCTGCCAGGTCCAGAGTCTCTCATGGGTCCCTGTACGGCCTCCCATTGCTGCTGTCTCCATCGCCACACTCTGCCATGTGCCACTTTCAGGTCTCCTCACACTGCTGGTGTGTTCCATTTTTTGTCATAGGGTGCTGGCAGATTATGGGCCTCCCATAACTGCTGCCAGGCCCCTAATCTGCCATGGGCCCCTATACCGACTCCTCATGCTGTGACGTTGCAACAAGGTGGAATTCAACCCTACATATGTTAGACCGCCTTTACGAACAGCAAAAGGCCATCACAGATTTCCTGATGTTAAAAGCAGATAAAGGTACTCCCTGTGTAACTTAGATGTCAGCCATTGGCAGCTCATGCGTGACACCTGCGCTTGCTCAGGCCCTTTGAGGAGGCCACGCTATTCGTGAGTCGGCAGGACTATGGGATGAACGACGTCATTCCTCTGTTGCACGTCCTGGAACAAATGCTGTTAACAATGGCTGGTCAGGGTGCGGTAGACGTGGCGCACAGATCTCAACGCCACATGGCCCCTGTGGGGGCAGGACTGGAAGAAGAGGAGGAGGTAGAGGAGGACATTGGTGCTCAGGAATTATTGAGTGAAATGGGTGGTTTTTCCACTCAGCGGACAGGAGTGGAGGAGCAGGAGCATCTGGTAGAGGAGGAGGAAGAGGAGACAGAGGACCTAGACGCACCGTGGCAGTATGCTGTGGAGATGGAGGCAGGGAGTCCCTCGCATTCCTTGGCACAAATGGCCCATAGCATGCTCGGTTGCTTGCGTAGCGACAGCCGAATAATAACCATCAGACAGAGGGATGACTTTTGGCTGTCCACCTTGTTGGACCCTCGCTACCGTTCAAAAATGGTGGCCTTTTTCACACCTGCTGAGAGGGAGGCCAAAATAACGTACTATAAAAAACACCTATGTAGTCAGCTGGTCTCTGCCTGTCTGCGCCAACGTCCATCCTCAGACACTGTGGGCCCTGTGCGCTCGTGTTCCGCTGCCATGGCAGCAGGGGAGGGGTGGGGTGGTAGGAGCAGTGGCAGCTCCACCAGCAGCGGCTGCCTCAGTCTGCAGTCGATGATGAGTAGCTTTCTTCACCAGCGCAGTGAGGAAACTACTAACCAGCCGCAGCAGCAGCAGCAGCATCAGGTGGACCTGGAGCAGGACCTCAAACAACAGGCTTAGGCCTACTTGGACAGCACCCTGCCAACCGAGGTAGACAATCCCCTTGACTACTGGGCAACGAAACTTGACCTTTGGCCCCAACTAGCTGAATTTGCCCTTGAAAGGCTGTCATGCCCGGCCAGTAGCGTGGCATCGGAGCGCGTGTTTAGTGCGGCAGGAGGTATTGCAACTCCGCGGAGGACACGACTGTCCACCCAAAGTGTGGAGAGACTCACGTTTGTGAAAATGAATCAGGCGTGGATTAGTCTGGATTTCAAACCACCAGTTCCTGACACAACTGACTAAATCCGCCATGAATCATGCCCCAAACATGTGCCACTTTCAGGTCTCCTCACACTGCTGGTGTGTTCCATTTTTTGTCATAGGGTGCTGGCAGATTACGGGCCTCCCATAGCTGCTGCCAGGCCCCTAATCTGCCATGGGCCCCTATACCGCCTCCTCATGCTGCTGCCAAGTCCAGAGTCTCTCATGGGTCCCTGTACGGCCTCCCATTGCTGCTGCCTCCATCGCCACACTCTGCCATGTGCCACTTTCAGGTCTCCTCACACTGCTGGTGTGTTCCATTTTTTGTCATAGGGTGCTGGCAGATTACGGGCCTCCCATAGCTGCTGCCAGGCCCCTAATCTGCCATGGGCCCCTATACCGCCTCCTCATGCTGCTGCCAGGTCCAGAGTCTCTCATGGGTCCCTGTACGGCCTCCCATTGCTGCTGTCTCCATCGCCACACTCTGCCATGTGCCACTTTCAGGTCTCCTCACACTGCTGGTGGGTTCCATTTTTTGTCATAGGGTGCTGGCAGATTACGGGCCTCCCATAGCTGCTGCCAGGCCCGTAATCTGCCATGGGCCCCCGTACCGACTCCTCATGCTGCTGCCAGGCCCGTAATCTGTCATGGGCCACTGTTGTCGCTTGTTGGCATATTCCGCTCGTTCAGATGCTCCTTCTCCTGCTACTCCTCTTCACGGATTCCGTCAGCAGTCTTTCTTGGAATCCGTTTCCAAGAGACAACAGTTTGCGAGCACGCACCCGACGGTGCAGAAGCTGAACGTCCTCCTGTCCAAGTTGCTGCTGCCAGGCTCGTAATCTGTCATGCGCCCCTGTACCGCCTCCTCATGCTGCTGCCAGGTCCAGAGTGTGTCATGGGCCCCCGTACCGACTCCTCATGCTGCTGCCAGGCCCGTAATCTGTCATGGGCCCCTGTACCGCCTCCCCATGCTGCTGCCAGGTCCAGAGTGTGTCATGGGTCCCTGTACGGCCTCCCATTGCTGCTGCCAGGCCCGTAATCTGCCATGGGCCCCTGTACCGACTCCTCATGCTGCTGCCAGGCCCGTAATCTGTCATGGGCCCCTGTACCGCCTCCTCATGCTGCTGCCAGGTCCAGAGTGTGTCATGGGTCCCTGTACGGCCTCCCATTGCTGCTGTCTCTATCGCCACACTCTGCCATGTGCCACTTTCAGGTCTCCTCACACTGCTGGTGGTTTCCATTTTTGTCATAGGGTGCTGTATGGCCTCCCATTGCTGCTGCCTCCACCGCCACACTGTGGCTCCACACTCTGGTTTTGGCCCCGTGACTGCCCAAATGAGTGAAGTGTGCGGTGATTCTAAGATCGACGGCACTCATCTGCATGTCATACTGACTGACAGTATTATTTCTCTTCCCCAGCAGACTCCAAGGGCATTTAAATTAAAGGTACAGTGTTCTGCACTAATATTAAGTCTCTCTGAAGCCTAGAAACACCCTTTTTTAAGTTAAATTCACAGCGAATTTATTCGACTCGAATCGAATATTGTCCACGAATTCGCCGAATCAGTCGAATCGAATTTTTCATTTCTTCGCTCATCTCTAAACCCTACCAAACACCTCTGCATTATTCAAAAGATCAGATGAAGTTTGAAGATGACGTTCTTTCTGAACTTCTGTCAAGATTCAAGGCATCATCTTTGCGGAAATCTTTCTCATTCTCAAATCCTCCATTAGAATCTGCCGCAGTGTTTTCCTATTCATGTTCAATTCTTATGCCATCATTTACACAAGCAATCTTGGATCTGGGGGTTCACACTCTGTCTACATTTTCATACATCCTTTGCATTTTTGTCTGCCCACTTCTTGCATCATCATAGACATCTTTCCGCCCCTCCTTAACCACTTCAAGTCCTGACACTTTTACCCCCTTCCTGTCCAGGTCAATTTTCATCTTTCAGCGCTGTGACACTTTGAATGACAATTGTGCGGTCATGCAACACTGTACCCAGATGAATCTTTTAGCATTTTTTTGAGACAGATAAAACTTTATTTTGGTGGTATTTATTCACCACTGGGATTTTAATTATGTTTGCTATATAAATGAAAAAGTCCAAACATTTTGAAAAAAGTGTTTTTCTTATAAAATTTTGCAAATTAATACTCTTTCTTCATAAATCTTGGCCAAAATTTCTTCAGTTATCTTTTTAGTAAAAAAAAAATAACCCAAATTAGTTTATAACCAAAAATATATTTTTTAAATTTTATTTTACATTTTAATTGTTTTTTATAGTATTTATTTGTTTAACATACTGTCACCCTAGCAGTACAGTGTCACCATACTGACACTACTACTTGTGGGGGGTGATGAAGATTTTTTTTTTTTTACACTGATTGCTTTTATACCCATAAAGTCTGTAAGAGCAAAAATTTCTCCTTCTCTCTGGCTGCATTCTTGCAGCCATTGAGAAATATTGTGTGAGCTGTGATTGGTCACAGCTTGTCACATGGTACACAGCTTGTCACAATCGTGATCATTCACAGATTTCACACGTAGTAAGCAATGTGTCAGCGCTGAGCAAACTTTTTGGCGCTATATAAATACTGTATAATAATAATAATGTCAGAAGTAACACATGGCCAATCAGTGATCACATTATCGGGACCTCACACAGAGGTCCTGTACAGCGATCGGTGTTCTTCCGGACACAGCAGGCACCGGATCGCGGGAGCGCGCACAGTCCAAAATGGCGGCCGCCGTTTATGAATGGCAACCAGCTCCTGCACTGCTCCCACCCGGCTGTTTATATACATGGGCCAGACGGGAAGTGGTTAAACGGTCTATGCCATTTAAAAACACTTGAATTCTTCATGGAATGTTCACCATAAGCCTGTTATAACAGAGCTAAAGTTTTTGCTCGCACTTTTGCCAATTTTCTTGCAAAATTTGATGTTATTCCGCTGCTCCAAACTCCTGTCAATCATTTTCTTCCAACAGCATAACACACAGAGGTGTTGTTTCTTCTACTACTCCATAAAGACTGAGTCAACTGGTCTGCGACTCAGGCAAGTGCAAGTTAGAACATGTCAGAACACACTCGGGTGCGAACAGACTCGACACCATAGTGGTATGCAGTAGACATTCTGGGAATTAAAATGTCACACCTCGTATATTAGGTAGCATTCATTTTCTACCATGGTGACTGTATATCTTTTTCTTACTATGCTAGAAGAGTATGCTTATTTAAAACTACCCAGAATGTTGAAGAAATGTATTTTAATGTCTACAATGTTTGTTTTTATCATTGCTATAGAGTAAAATTCAGCTAACTGAATTTAAAACCAGACTTGACTGTAAAATCCAGCTGCTTATTATAAAGCTTTTCTAGCAGCTCTGCTTCATTGCTTTAAAACAATTCTAACGGGTCATGTCTGTCTACATTATTATGTTTGTATAGCCAACATAAAAAAAAAAAATACTTGTCAGCCAGAGTTTCTTTTTAGATATATGGTTTTGAGCCATTTTGAACATACTGATATTGAAAGTGAACTTTCTCCACTTAGTTGGCTGCTGTCTTCAACCGTGATAAAGTACTTCACAGCTATGTGCAGAAAAGTAATGTTAAGCAGCATGGTGCTAACATTGCATCTCTAAAAGCTCTATCAAAGCTAAATGTCAACTGATTAGTACTCACAGATATACAAAAGAAAAATAGAAATAGATGGGCAGCTGCCTTAGGGTACAATGAAGTGAAATAATTATTGAGCAAGCTATCTCATCATCACTTCATGACTGCTGTCAAAAACATTATGAAAGGTTGAAAAAAAAACATTTTATCCATGCTGATTTTTTAAATTTAAAATAGAACTTCAGCCAAACTGTGTTTTTTTTTCTGGTTTTGGGTAGAGATAGAGGGCTAAAAAAAAACCTGTAGGGTTTTTATCGCTGCCTCTTCCTGTGCTGGAGATTTTCTTCTGCTTCCTCTTCTTTTGATGTGATGCTCACCCTGATGCCAAGGTCGGAAATTGTAGTGAGTATTGTTTCACCTTTATTGGCCCCAGTACCCTAACAGTAAGTCAAACAGGCCTAGCAGTTCTTGGTTGCTCCAGATCTTAGTATGCAATGCAATAGTTTCTGGCCTGATGATATAAGCAATGAGGGTAGGTAACAGAAAAGGGTACTTGATCTTCAGGAGGATCTGGAGTGAGGAATAGCATAGCAGAGGAGCATCCATATGGAAGTATGCAATGAGGGTAGGTAACAGAAAAGGGTACTTGATCTTCAGGAGGATCTGGAGTGAGGAATAGCATAGCAGAGGAGCATCCATATGGAAGTATGCAATGAGGGTAGGTAACAGAAAAGGGTACTTGATCTTCAGGAGGATCTGGAGTGAGGAATAGCATAGCAGAGGAGCATCCATATGGAAGTATGCAATGAGGGTAGGTAACAGAAAAGGGTACTTGATCTTCAGGAGGATCTGGAGTGAGGAATAGCATGGCAGAGGAGCATCCATATGGAAGTCTTGAAGCTGGCGCCAGTCAGGCCATGCAGTAGATGGTTGGCATTATCCAAGTCCAACTTGGGGTCAAGGAAGGCAGCAGGAGAGGATGTCCAGAAACAGTCCAAGATCAGGGTAGGTGGCAGGGAAAGATTCAAGAAATAGTTTGACATCAGAAGGCAGTCTGCAAAGAGAACACGGACAGTGCTGCAGAGCTGGACAGTGGGCTGCAGAGTCTGAGCATGTCTCACACTCATAACAGGTGACTCTTCTTTCCAAAATTGATGTAACAATAAATCTAACATTTTACAGTTTTTACTGGAGCAGAAAAAATATGCCAGAGACAATTGTGCCAGGGACAACTGTCACAGGTAGGTAGGGTTTATCCAAAAACTCAGATGTCATTAGAATCATACCAAATTTCTTCATTTCAGATGTCTTGATCTGAATTTTGGTGATATTTGTGTCAGTTTGGAGTCCAGTTTTTGGGAAAAAACAGACCAAACAATGTTTTTACTTTATATAAGTTTCCAATATTTTCTTGAGCATTCTAAGCTTAACTGCCAGTACCGCCAGATCCCACCCTTCTATTTTAGTATTCCTGGTAGAATGTTTAATGAACATGACCAAAGCTATATTTTGGCCCCATCATTTTATCAGATAGGACTACTAGGAGCTACACAAGTTATCATTTGCTGTTTCATAATATACACTTCTTTGTAAAGAAAACAAAACCTCAGCGCTCAGGACTTCCTATTTACCACACAAATCCCCGTGGGATGCTGCTGTGTACAGGTACAAAAGACCAAAAAAACTTTTAACAATGAAAACCAGCGCAAACCCACATGGTCAATTACATTACTCAGCTTTAAAAAAACATTACTGTGCTGATAAAGATATATATAATAAATTATATATAAATAAATTGATATATAAAAAAATATATAAACATTAGAATCATAAGTCCAGTGACAAAAAAATCAAGTGACAAAAAAATCAAGTGACAAAAAAAATCAAAAAAATCCCAAAAAATATATATATATATAATTACAGTCCCGTGACAAAAATAAAACAAATTAAATTATAATTTTCATTTGGTTCTTCCGTGTTACTGATCCCTTCACCATGCACCAGTGCAGAAATCAACATTAGCCGCACTCACCAGATATTGGTGAGTCACACGCCTTTCAGGATTATTAAGGGCTCCTGGACCCCCTTTACTTTTTGTGAGACCTCCAAGTGCTGTTTCCTCTTATGTCTAGGTACCTCTTCTGCTTACTCCTCTCACCGAATCCCCCAAGGAAAATCAGGAAGAAGAAAAGACCATAGCGTGATACCGTAGTAATTTCTCCTCAAAATAATCTCTCCAGACCACTCACATTCTTTTGCGGGATATAGCCCGCCTTTTATTCAAAACAACAGTGATTTTCTTCCAAAATGATCCACTTTTCATGTACACCGATTTTTGTAAGAGACCCCACAGTTTAGTGTGCAGCAGGATGGCAGACCTCAGCTACAGACTCATCTACTAAGCTAAGATGGCCCCTTGGAACGCACCGCTCGGCGTGCGCTCCACTCACCGGAAATGACGTCAGACGACGGACCAGGCAACCGGAAGTGCGTCAACGCGTTTCGCCCCACCCACAGGGCGTTATCAAGACGCTCATTACCACTTCCAAGCCACTTATAAAGCTTTGGGAGATCCCTCCCACTGATTACTCTGGACACAAAAACCTGGATACAAGCATGTCAATCACCGCCATCCATCTGCATACCCATGTGGGGTCCCTTTACAGCAGAAACCATTATAATAAATACATTACTTAAAAAACATAATTTTAATCCTAAGTCTTCAACCCCAAACACAAGGGAAAAGACCAATAAAAATAAATGTAAATGAAAATAAAAATAAAAATAAAAATAAATATAAATAATAAAAATAAAAATAAATATAAATAATAATAAATATAAAAATAAAAAATAAAAATAAAAATAAATAATAAAAATAAATCAAAATAAAATGAAATAAAATAAAATAAAAAATAAAAAAATATAAAAATAAAAATAAAAGTAAAAATAAAATAAAAATAAAAAATAAATAAATAAATAAAAATAAAAATAAAAATATAAATAAAAATAAAATTAAAATAAAAATAAATAAAATTAAAATAAAATAAAAACACCTATTCATGAACACGCACTACGGACCTATAACTGGATATTACCAATTCGACAAGAAACAATTTATATCAATATCTACATTCAACCCCTTAGGATACAATGTACCCATTTGATAAATCCACTTCGTCTCATTATGGGACACATTTATTACCATATTACCTCCTCTCCAGGGGGCTTCTACTCTATCTATCCCACAAAATTTCAACGATACCGGATCTCTGTTATGATACCTTCTAAAATGATATGATAAACTATGATGTTTAAATCCCTTCTTTATGTTCCTAATATGTTCTCCCAATCTGGTGGCAAGTTTCCTAGTTGTTCTCCCTATATACTGGAGCTTGCAGGAGCACTCCAGCAGATAGGTCACATGCGTACTATCACATGATATGAATTTATTAATCTTATGGGATCCTCCATTATAACAGGATTGAAAATCCTTTATTTGCTTCTTTTTATCCCCTTTCAGGGTTCTACAAGTCAAACACCTCCCACACTTGAAAAAACCAGCCCTATCCAAAAAAGTAACCAATTTCTTAGGTACATCTGGAACATTTTTAACAAGTCTAGACCTTAAAGTAGTCGGTTTCCTATATATAAACAAGGGTTTACTAGGTAACACTTTCCCAAGGGTTTCATCCCTCATCAAAATAAACCAATATTTTTTAAATATGTTTTCAACTAATTTGTAATGCTTAGAATATCCTGTGATAAAACCACATCCCCCAACTTATTTTTACTTTCTTTTTTCTTAAGAAGTTCATCTCTACTAATCTTTTTAACCTGTTCTAATGAAATAGCCAAATTATCTTCTCCATAACCTTTCTCCCTAAACCTTAGCAATAACACCTCAGCCTGTTCCAAAAAAACACCTTCATCATCACAATTACGTTTGATCCTAATAAGCTGACTCTTAGGGATGGATTTTAGCCAATTCTTATGGTGGCAACTAAAACTTGGGATATATCCATTCCTGTCTACTTGCTTGAAATATGTCTTGGTGTAGAACCTGTCATCTTTCTTGTAAATTGTCAGATCCAAAAAATCCACTACCTCCTCACTAATATTTTTAGTAAATGATATGTTATAAGAATTAATCCCCATTTCTTGGATAAACTCCTCCAGTGTCTCTCTTGTACTTTTCCAAATTATAATAATGTCATCGATAAATCTTCTATACACCAGCAACTCTGTAGTTTTTTTCTTGAAAATAGCTTCACTTTCCCACCTACTCATGAACAAGTTTGCCACCGATGGTGCATACTTGGCCCCCATGGCCACGCCCCTTGCTTGCCTATAATATTTCCCAGAGTACCAAAAGTAGTTATGTGACATAGCTAAATTTAAACTATTAAGTAAAAATTCAGTTTGCTGTGATTTTAAACCTGCCTTAGCCTCCAAGGCCCATCTAACAGCTCCTAATGCATCCATATGCCTTATGTTAGTGTACAGGGAATTAACATCCACACTAGCCATCACACATCTCCCCTCTTCCCTAATTCCCTTAATCAGATTAATCAGATCACCACTGTCCCTCAGGTACGCTGGAAACATAGGAACTAGAGGTTGCAGAAATTTATCCACATATTCACCCAGTCTACAAAACAATGAATCTATCCCACTAACAATGGGTCTCCCGGGGGGTTTATTAAGATCTTTGTGAATTTTTGGTAATTGGTAGATCACAGGTGTTATTGGAGCAGAAGGTACCAGATATTTAATCTCTTTTTTATTAAGTATTCCTTTTCTACCCCCTTCTTTAACATGTTTTACTAACAGATTCTTATATTTAATGATAGGGTTACCCCTTAACAACTCATATGTTTCAACATCATCTACCAATCTACTTAGTTCTGTATAGTAATCTACCTTGTTTAGTACCACCAGGCCACCACCCTTATCGGCTGGCCTTATAACAATATTTTTATTTTCCTCCAACCTTTTTATACCAGTTTCTAAATCTTGTTTCTTTCTCATAAAGGGAATGGCTAAATCCTCCAGATCATGTTCCACCATTTTTTTAAACGTTTCTACACAACAATTATTAGAGATTTTCGGATTAAACACCGATTTATTCCTCAACTGTGTATGCAGAAAATAATCATCTCCTTTAACACTATTATACTCAAAATTAGTTTTATTCGCCCAATACTTCTTTAAATTTATTTTCCTTACAAACTTATGTATATCAATATAAGTTTCCAGTTTATTCAGTTTTTTGTCCGGTGCGTATTTCAATCCTAATGCTAAAACTTTTAACTCTTCTTCATTTAAAACAGAATCACTCAAATTGAAGATCCCTTGATTTAAGTTGACCTCTTTCTTTTTCCTTGTCCCCCCTCTGCATCCCCTCCTTTTGACCAGTAGGGGTCTTGTTGGTTCATAGGAGGTCTCCACCCTCCTCCTCCCCTCCTGGGTGGATAAAAAGGTCCTCCTCTTCCCCTCATCTGAAAAGACCCTCTTCCTCCACCCCCTCTCCATGGGGGTCCCCCATACCCCCCCCTCTGAAAATCCTCCCTCATTGGAGGGTAGCCATATTCCTGAGGTGCTAGGTTGCCCCAATTGTTAAAAGGCTCAAACCTGTTATATACTGGCACATTATATTTTGGTGTCCCATTTTGTCCCTTATTTTTTATAGGGGATTTTCTTTTATCCTGAGGGGATTTATTTTTGTTTTTGACCGTAGGTGATTTCCCTGTCGTCCTCTCATTTCCTGTTCCTGGTGAGGAGCTCCTAGATTCACTATTAATACTTGTAACATCTTCCTGCCATTTATAAACATTATTATTTTTATAATCCTGCATATCCCGATAGTATTTCTTAATTTTCTTTTTCTGTGTATCTTCATCCACTTTTTTAACATATTCCTGAATTTGCTTAACCTTATCTCCAAACTCACTGGAATTATTGAAAGGTGTCATTTTATCTTTTAATTCTTGAATTTTCTCATCCAATAATTTAAGTTTCCTTTTCCTTCTCTGTACAATAAGTTCCATTAATTTCATTTCCACATTGTTAAAAAAAGAAAACCATTCCTCATCCAATTCCTTACTCATCAAACCATCATTGGGTCCCACCTCCCACCTTAACCTTCTAGGCGTGATCCCCTCTTTTATATATTTTTCAAGGGTGACTACATCCCACCATGCTCTAATTTGTTTGTCCAATGAATTCTTAAGGTGCCTAAAATCTTTAGTTAAATCCATATGCTCATAATTCTGTGAAAAAACATCCTCTATATTAACCCTTTTCTGAGATGCAAAATTAAAAATATCCATAGCTGCTAAGTTTCAAAAATGTGATAACACCTCAAATTATGTAAAGAAAACAAAACCTCAGCGCTCAGGACTTCCTATTTACCACACAAATCCCCGTGGGATGCTGCTGTGCACAGGTACAAAAGACCAAAAAAACTTTTAACAATGAAAACCAGCGCAAACCCACATGGTCAATTACATTACTCAGCTTTAAAAAAACATTACTGTGCTGATAAAGATATATATAATAAATTATATATAAATAAATTGATATATAAAAAAATATATAAACATTAGAATCATAAGTCCAGTGACAAAAAAATCAAGTGACAAAAAAAATCAAAAAAATCCCAAAAAATATATATATATAATTACAGTCCCGTGACAAAAATAAAACAAATTAAATTATAATTTTCATTTGGTTCTTCCGTGTTACTGATCCCTTCACCATGCACCAGTGCAGAAATCAACATTAGCCGCACTCACCAGATATTGGTGAGTCACACGCCTTTCAGGATTATTAAGGGCTCCTGGACCCCCTTTACTTTTTGTGAGACCTCCAAGTGCTGTTTCCTCTTATGTCTAGGTACCTCTTCTGCTTACTCCTCTCACCGAATCCCCCAAGGAAAATCAGGAAGAAGAAAAGACCATAGCGTGATACCGTAGTAATTTCTCCTCAAAATAATCTCTCCAGACCGCTCACATTCTTTTGCGGGATATAGCCCTTTGTACCTTGGTTCACAGTGCCATTGACTTAATTAAGACTCCTGGTTCAGAAATTACAAGTTTCAGAGGTTTTTAATTTTTAAAAAACTTTTCAGGAGTTTGATCATGTCTATAGGTAGGGTAAGTCCTATATATTGAAATATTTCCTTTTACTCCCTGTTGTGTCTTCAGGACAGCAAGTGAGGGGAATCTCCCCACTGGAGACACAATATTAAAAACCAAGGATTTTTTATCCTCTCTAATTTAAGACATGCAGCTGTCTCCACAGGGAAAACACATTGATTATTACTAGCAGCTATAGCCGCTGGCAAAAATTTCATAAAAAAATCAGCCTGCCCATAGATGGTTCGAATCTCAGACGGTCCCTGCTAAACTAGTCAGGATTCGAACTTATGGCTAACTTTCATCTTTCTTCTGATCTACAGTATTGTCTTAATAATATTGCAGTCAATTCTTTATATTGTGTCCAAATAAAAGAATCAACTGACAGATTTAGGGTTGTTAGGAAGAGATTGTAGTGATGCATCTACAAAATCTACAGTCATGAGACTAAATTCTTCAAAATGGTTGTAAACCTTCACATATACCCAGTGAAGTGACTGGTCTCAGGTGATACACAGAGATGAAATAAATCCTCCTACATATGATGTTCCTCTATGTACAGCCATCTTTCCCCTACATCCATTCAAAGTGCAGAATTTACAAAGGATCTCTCAGCTCTGAAAAGCAGGAGGTAGAGAGCTGAATTTACACTCAGTGAGGAGATCTCCAAGAGCTGATTGGAGGGAAGGGACACCCCCCCCCCCTCCACACACCACAAAGCTGAGGCTGTCAATCTGCTGGAGGTCCCTCCCCTGTCACGATGTTTCTCAGGAAAACTTATCAGAAGTGACTCATGCTGATGGCAGAAGTATGATGCAACAGACAGAAATTACTATTTGTGCTCTAGATTGGGACAAGCACACACTATAGAGGGATATGCTTTGTTCATATTTCATGTTTGAGGTTTACAACCATTTTAAATTTACTAGGTAACCCTATCAGAGTTTTGGGCAGATTCGGCTGCTTTACAAAATACAGAACCATTATTTTACGAGTGGGCTGCCATTTACTGTAATATTGGTGGCTCTGCCATGATACCTAGCATTCCCTCAGACCCAACAATCATCTTTAAAAAGACACATAAACCCAGCTTATGCCAAAAATTAGGTTTTGTTTGTAGTTTTTTGACAAGGATGGCCCTTCCATGTGCTCCTTGCTGCAAAGGTCAGTTGTAGGTTGGGGTGGTTGCCATTTGTTTGTACTGTTGGTGAATTGGTGAGGGGACACACTGGATGCCTTCACTGCCATTCTGCCATTGCTGGGTATCCAGTGCATCCCAATAACATTAAGGAGGGGGGCCCCATCCAGGCATACCTGCCCTTCATCTATCCATTATTATATTTTATATTTTCAAAATTTATAGAGCAAGGACTGCAGTATACTGGGGTGATGTGACGTGGCTTCTGCAGCTTACGTATATATTTTAAAATGTGTGCAAACAAAACCCTTTGTCTTCACGTGAACTGTTAGACAGGATTAACTCAGTCTGCTGCATGCTGGCTGGTAAGCGAGCTGGACATTTTTGCTTGTTATTTGACGTATGCCGCCCTTCCATGTGCTCCTTGCTTCAAAGGCCAATTATAAATTGGGGTGGTTGCCATTTGTTTGTTATGCCAAAAATACATTAAAAACCTTTATGAAAGTGTGTGTACTGCACCCTCCGCGGTGGCCACTAATTTAACATGCCCTCTGAAATTGGTGTCTCTCTCTGATTAGTTGGTCTATCACCTTTACCACTCTGACGCCACACCCATACTCAATAGAATGAACAGCATATTAGAAATAGATTGGTCAAATAAAGCAAGGTAATGCAGAAATGAGACCAAAATGCTATAACACCAGTTTCTGTACAGAGTACTTCTATATCAAAATTGCATGCAGGCAGCAACATCAACAGTAATTGGGACAAGGTTTCACCAACCCCCCCCCCCCCCAACCAGCTTAAACTGTAACAGGGTCATCAAGAGTGCAATAAGGGCAGTTTGATGAAGGATAGTATAAACCCCTAGGGTGACCCTGTTAGGTCCAAGTCTGCCTGTAGGTCTTTACTATATAAGAAATACAGCAGGGGAAAAAGAAAAGAAGTGGATGTTAAGATCTATGCAAAGTACTGTGAGACAGAATGGGGTACACTCATATTAGTCATTTCTTCTGGCTTTGTTGGCGCTCTTATGGTGGTGCACAACTGATGATGCTTGGTGCTTCCATCTGCTCTCAGAGGAGGTATTTGTTGAAATGAATTTGCAGAAGAACTTAAACAATAACAAAAATTCCAAGAGTGGCGGAAGAAGTAAAGGTAGTTCAGAAATAAACAGGCAATCCTGGGTGGATGATATGGCAGTAGTAGACTAAGCGGGCAAGACAATGCCCAGGGAGCAGGAGGATAAGGTTGTCTTGAACTAAAGTTTCAACTCTTGCTGTACAGCGTGAGTAATAGATTGACAATCCACTCACCCATCCTTTACTTCATCCATGGATACCAAATGGCAGAGGGACCCCTCATGGATTAATGTTTAGCCTGTAGAGGTCTATGCATCCCTCAATGGATATACTCCCCAGACCATCACTGACCCACAACCAAAAAACAGTCAGTCATACTGAATGATGTTACAGGCAGCATAACATTCTCCATGGCTTCTCCAGACTCTTTTGTGTCTGTCACATGTGTTCAGGGTGAACCTGCTCTCATCTCCGAAAAGCACAGGGAGCCAGTGAAGGACCTGCCAATTTTGGTGTTCAATACCTAATGGGAGTCAGGGTGCCATTGTCTAGTCTGTAGAGGCCTGTGCATCCCTCCATGGATATGCCTCCCCAGACCATCATTGAACCACCATCAAAATGGTCATGCTGAATGATGTTATAGGCAACAGTTCTCTATGGCTTCTCCAGACTGTTTCATGTTTGTCACGTGCTCAGGGTGAACCTGCTCTCATCTGTGAAAAGCACAGGGTGCTAGTGGTGGACCTGCCAATTCTGGTGTTCAATGGCAAATGCCAATCGAGCTCTATGGTGCCGGGCAGTGAGCACAGGGCCCACTAGAGCAGTGATGGCGAACCTTTTTGAGCCAGAGTGCCCAAACTGCAACCCAAAACCAACTTATTTCTTTCAAAGTGCCAACACTGCAATGAAACCTGAATATCGAGCTTTTGGTTTAGAAAAAACAACTCGTACAGTAGTGCAAACTAATTAACAGTACAGGGATGACCAGAGACTGCGGACACAGTACAGGGATGACCAGAGACTGCGGACACAGTACAGGGATGACCAGAGACTGCGGACAGTACAGGGATGACCAGAGACAGCGGACAGTACAGGGATGACCAGAGACTGCGGACAGTACAGGGATGACCAGAGACTGCGGACACAGTACAGGGATGACCAGAGACTGCGGACACAGTACAGGGATGACCAGAGACTGCGGACACAGTACAGGAGATGACCAGAGACTGCGGACACAGTACAGGGATGACCAGAGACTGCAGACACAGTACAGGGATGACCAGAGACTGCGGACACAGTACAGGAGATGACCAGAGACTGCGGACAGTACAGGAGATGACCAGAGACTGCGGACACAGTACAGGAGATGACCAGAGAGTGCGGACACAGTACAGGAGATGACCAGAGACTGCGAACAGTACAGAAGATGACCAGAGACTGCGGACACAGTACAGGGGATGACCAGAGACTGCGGACAGTACAGGGATGACCAGAGACTGCGGACACAGTACAGGGATGACCAGTGACTGCAGACAGTACAGGGATGACCAGAGACTGCGGAAAGTACAGGAGATGACCAGAGACTGCAGACACAGTACAGGGATGACCAGAGACTGCAGACACAGTACAGGGATGACCAGAGACTGCGGACACAGTACAGGAGATGACCAGAGACTGCGGACACAGTACAGGGATGACCAAAGACTGCGGACAGTACAGGAGATGACCAGAGACTGCGGACACAGTACAGGAGATGACCAGAGACTGCTGACACAGTACAGGAGATGACCAGAAACTGCGGACAGTACAGGAGATGACCAGA
The DNA here is from genome assembly GCF_062004578.1 of Staurois parvus. Classification (NCBI taxonomy): domain Eukaryota; kingdom Metazoa; phylum Chordata; class Amphibia; order Anura; family Ranidae; genus Staurois; species Staurois parvus. The sequence goes on along the minus strand of NW_028317931.1, from coordinate 414,731 downwards.
GACTGCGGACAGTACAGGGATGACCAGAGACTGCGGACACAGTACAGGGATGACCAGAGACTGCGGACAGTACAGGGATGACCAGAGACTGCGGACACAGTACAGGAGATGACCAGAGACTGCGGACACAGTACAGGGATGACCAGAGACTGCGGACAGTACAGGGATGACCAGAGACTGCGGACACAGTACAGGAGATGACCAGAGACTGCGAACAGTACAGAAGATGACCAGAGACTGCGGACAGTACAGAAGATGACCAGAGACTGCAGACAGTACAGGAGATGACCAGAGACTGCGGACAGTACAGGGATGACCAGAGACTGCGGACACAGTACAGGGATGACCAGAGACTGCGGAAAGTACAGGAGATGACCAGAGACTGCGGACAGTACAGGAGATGACCAGAGACTGCGGACAGTACAGGAGATGACCAGAGACTGCGGACACAGTACAGGAGATGACCAGAGACTGCGGACACAGTACAGGAGATGACCAGAGACTGCGGACACAGTACAGGAGATGACCAGAGACTGCGGACACAGTACAGGAGATGACCAGAGACTGCGAACAGTACAGGAGATGACCAGAGACTGCGGACAGCACAGGGATGACTGCTGACCTTTGGGGAGGGAGGGGGAGCGGGTACCTGAATTTGACAGGTACCCGCTCTTACTTCCGCAGAGTTTTTTTTTTTATCTTACCTGTTCCTTTATCCAGCCGCGCGTTGTCTTCCCGGCTTCTGTAGTGTGGGCGCTCGTCGGACAGCTGGATGCCCAGTGCGCATGCGCGAGAAGCGCTGCGCTTTGTGATTGGTCCAGCGGCTTCTGGGATCTGTCATGTGTCCCAGGTACCGCCTTACCATTCACAAAGAGCACTGCTTCTTGTGCATGCGCACTTGGGACCCGGCTGTCACGCACACTACAGCCAGGAAGACAGCGCGCCGCTGGATTCTCCTGGCGTGCCCACAGATAAGGCTCGGCGTGCCGGCTGTGGCACGCGTGCCACGGGTTCGCCATCACTGCACTAGAGCATGTCGGGCCCTCAGGCCACCCTCATGAAATCTGTTTCTGATTGTTTGGTCAGAGACATTCACACCAGTGGCTTGCTGCAGGTCATTTTGTAGGGCTCTGGCAGTGCTCATCCTGTTCCTCCTTGCACAAAAGAGCAGATGCCGGTCCTGCTGAGGGGTTAAGGACCTTCTACCAGCTCTCCTAGAGTAACTGCCTGTCTCCTGGAATCTCCTCCATGCTCTTGAGACTGTGCTGGGAGACACGGCAAAGCTTCTGGCAATGGCACGTGTTGATGTACCATCCTGGAAGAGTTGGACTGCCTGTGCAACCTCTGTAGGGTGCAGATATTGCCTCATGCTACCAGTAGTGACACTGACCCTAGCCAAATTAAAAACTATTGAAAAACAGTCAGAAAAGATGAGTAGGTAAAAAAACTGTCAGTGGCCTCCAGCTGTAAAACCATTCCTGTTTTGGGGCTCATTTCATTGTTGCCCATCTAGTGCACCTGTTGGTAATTTCATTAACACCAAAGCAGCTGAAACTGATTAACAACCCCCTCTGCTACTTACCTGACCAGATCAATATCCCAGGAGTTTAATTGACTTGATGCTATACTCTGATTCAAAAGTGTTCCTTTAATTTTTTGAACAGTGTTTTAAACATTAACAAAGAACTGTTCTTGTTAGTACCCTTTTGGTTGGTAAAGTATAGGATTTTTATGTGTTTTGTTTTTTGATCAGTGCAAAGAAAAAACATGTTGATTATGTCAGAAATTCAGAGCCGTCCTGTACACACTTCCAGTGATTAGCCCTCTCAGTTCTCATGGATTACAGAATGATCAGTGTCTATGTTGTAGAGATGTAAAAGGTAGTGGCTTTGAGTAGTTTACAAAAAGAAAACTGGAAAGGGTGACTCCTCAAAAATGCTGTACGTTGTCAGGCCATATGAGAAGCTTTGAAGCTGAGTGCATTTCAGGCAGATCATTAGGCATTTTTCAGTGCTTGCAGGCTCTTTAAAGAGTCAAAACACGGGAAAATGTGTAGTATTGCAGTAATTATTTATGTGTTTATTTATCAAAGGTATTTAAAGTGATTATAAAGGTTCTTTTTTTTTTTTTTAAATAACAAACATGCCAAACGTACCTGCTCTGTGCAATGGTTTTGTACAGAGCGGCCCTGATTCTCTTCTTCTCTGGTCCCCCACTGGAACTTTGAGAGCCTTCTCTTTTTACTTTGCCACCATAGGATGCCACTTCCTATAGTGGTACATGTGCAGGCTTGTTCCCAAGTTCAGCTGTGTGAGTCTATTGACACGTACAGTGCATCTCACCCCCCACTCCCCCCATCACTGAATTTAATTTACAGCAACAGGATTGCGTCCAGTGAGGAGGGAGAGAGAGCAGCGCCGCTGCTGTCGAGCATAGCACTTGCGTGCTGCAGATAAAAGGTATTTAACATTAATGCAGAGAAGGACCTGATATGGCTTTTAGGAGTCACCCCACACACTTTTTAAAAATCTTTTTACTGGGGGGATGGTATGGATTGGGTAAGGGGGACGCTGTTTTTTTAAAAAATAAAAATGTTTGTTTTTTTTTAAATGTCAGTCTGCAGCAGGTTCTACAGATGTGCGACTTTGCAGGCAGTTTAAGGAGACCTCCCCCTAGGCATATTTAAAGTGTTACTAAACCCAGGACACTGCATTCACTATAATCTGGTCTCCCACAATACATAGAACCAGGGGCGGACTGACAACTCATGGGGCCCCCGGGCAATAGGGGATCATGGGGCCCCTGTGTCCTTGCCCAAACTCAAAAAAGCCTATGAAAAAGGTACCGGGGCATCTCATGGGGCCCCCTACTGACCCCGGGCCCTCGGGCAATGCCCAAGTTTCCAAATAGTCAGTCCGCCTCTGCACAGAACATGGAAATGCAATCATTTTAGTAAATATAAACTGCTAAATACCTTTTCTCATCAGCAGTTAGAGCAGCTCTGTACTATCAGCAGATGGATTGAGGACAGTAGAAGAAGAGGAGGATCAAAGAAGACAGGATCAAACAGCCTTTTTACTCAATGAGGAGGAATAACCCCTTAGGTTCCACAGATAGTATAACAAGCATGCTTTACTGCATATACAGACTGATTTTACGGTTGTGGGTTTAGTAACACTTTAAGGTAAAACACCTGAAGACTTTAAAACCACTTCAAATGCTCCTGACCATGTACATAGATCTTTACAAATGCGTTGTACATTCTAACAGTCCCTGCCCTACTTCAAGTGTTTTTCCCATGACATACACTTTGTGCCATGTAGTCATTTTAGTAAAAACTAATGCTGGAATGGCTAGGCCATCAATCAAGAGTAAGGAGTTGGAGATTCACACATAAACGGCAGAGAATGTACAAGGACATCACCACCGATGTGTGCCATGACAGTATGCCTAAATACAGCACTGCACCAAGACCCTGCATTAAAGAAAATACAGTTTTCTTTATAAAATGCATGGTTAGGATTACAATTTTTACCAACAAATAGTTGTTTTACCTAGAAAAAATAATTCCTTGGTGCTGACTGACTGACTTTCATTTCCAACTAGATTTTTTTTCATCATGGTTTAAAAATGTGAACAATGGGGTTGATTTACAAAAACTCGGGAGTGCAAAAGTTGGTGCGGCTCTGCATAGAAACCAATTAGTTTACAGGTTTTATTGTTAAAACTTAATTGAACAAGCTGAAGTTAAGCTGGCCATACACGGGTCGAATTCCGAAATAATTGTTGTACCATTAGTGGGCCACAGCAATGGACAGTTTGCGAGCGACCATCGAATTTGAGTGATCAGGCATGTTGGAAATTTTTTAAAAAATAAACAAATTTCTAATCAATGATGGAAGAATAGTGCGAGAAATGTATTTGAAAAAGAAATCAGCATGAGCTGTGACATGGAAAGAAAATAAAATTCTTGGCCATGACAATTCTTTTCTGTAACAACATGAAGTGTAAGTAAAAATTTGGTTGGTTGAATCTTGAAATCAACGGTGGCACCATTGGATTACAAACCACAAAACATTTCTGATTTTGTAAAGAAAATTCATTCAGAATTTAACCCATGCACGGCCTGCATAAAAAGCTGATTGGCTACCATGCACAGCTGCACTAGATTTTGCACTCTCCAGTTTTAATCAACCCCAATGTGTCAGTAGTATAGCAAATAGCCAATAATTAGTGGGCTTGTTACTCCCATTCATTATTAGGCCAAACAATGCCCCCACAGCATGGTCATATTAGCATTCATAGGTTGTATGGCTAAAAAAAAAACCTTTTTATGTGGGGTCAGAAGTGTCGTTTTATGGCTAATTACTTTTTTATTCTCCATAATACTTATAAAAGTGATCCTTGTGATGACATTGGGTTCTTAGTGTTTATAAAGTTTAGTCATCTCTACTAAAGAACAAAAAATGTGTAAAAGTTCAGAACAGAATTATGTTTATTATTTTTATATAAAGATAGATATATTTTTACTTTTGGAAAATAGTAATAGCTTGCCGTAGTGGATATTACTGGGTTACACCAGCTATTCCAAATTATTCTCGGTCTAAGATTCACAACACTGATAAATTAGAGTAAATTGAATGCAATAATGTTCTAGTGAAGCTTTGCCGCTTGGAATTACTTTTGGGTCAAAGGGGAGCAGAGTTCATTGTCACCGTGTGAAATTTCACATTAGTGTAGCTAGGAAAATAATAAACAATATTTGGTACTGAAAAAGCTGGGGTTATGAAATATTATTTGGGGTTAAACAGATAATATCCCATTAAGTTGCTCGGAAATGATCAGGGAGCCTTTAGGGCTCATTAGACTTGGTTTTCCTTTCCTTACTTATTTTTAGTTTTTTTTACAAAATGAAGGTAGACATTACAGTTACAATACAATTTGGTACAAGAGGAAACAGAGGGCCCGGCTCATTAGAGCTTACAATCTAAGAGGAAGGGTTGAATGATACAAAAAGGTAATAGCTGTGGAGGGATGAGCTGATGGAGGAAATAAAAGGCAGTTTACCAGGTAGAAGCAGGATAGGATTTTTTAACCACTTGCCTACCAGGCACTTATACCCCCTTCCTGCCCAGGCCAATTTTCAGCTTTCAGCGCTGTTGCACTTTGAATGACAATTGCGCAGTCATGCAACACTGCACCCATATTACATTTTTATCTTTTTTTTACACACAAATAGAGCTTTCTATTGGTGGTATGTACTCACCAGTGGGTGTTTTATTTTTGGCGCTATAAACAAAAAAAAGAAAATATTTTGAAAAACGTTTTTCTTTATTCTAAAATTTTGCAAACAGGTAATTTTTCTCCTTCACTGATGTGCGTTGATGAGACTTCACTGATAGGTGGCACTGATATGCAAAAATGATGGGCACTGCTGGGTACTGATGGATGATACTGCTGGGCACTTGTGGGCGGCACTGATGGGCAATGATCATCAGATCAATGCCGATCCCTCTTCTGAAAAATGCCAGTTATTGGCAGTACTTTCCTCATGCTGTGACAGTGCAGCCAATAACCGGTAACTTCATTTACCAGTGATCTTCTGTGTCATTGGACACAGCTGATCACGTGGTAAAAGGCCACTGTGATTGGCCGTTTACCACATCATGTGATCAGCTGTGTTCGTAGGACACAGCGATCATGGAGATTTCCGGGGGCGAGCCCCGGGAATGCTTTTTGGGAGGATGTCACATGACGCCCTCCCAGAAATGGCTGGCCGCAGTGAAGCCATCATTCGACTATCTGCTGTCTGCAAGTGGTTAAAGAGAAAGCTTTTCAGGGACTGTCTAAAAGGTGGATAGATTAGGAGATAGCTGGTCAGATTGGGGTAGGAAGTTCCATACCATATGCTTTATGAGTGTTTGTATATATATATATATATATATATATATATATATTATACACTCTTGAAAAATGTATACATATATTTTTTAACTACTTGCCTATCAGGCCCTTTTACCCCCTTCCTGCCCAGGCAAATTTTCAGCTTTCAGCACTGTCGCACTCTGAATGACAATTGCGCGGTCATGCAACACTGTACCCAAACTAAAGGGGGCGTGCGGGGGATGTGGTTCTGGGAGGATGTCCATGGATGCCCTCCCAGAACAAGCCACCAGCGCTGTAGCCAGCTATAGCATGATTGGGAAGTGGTTAAGCTTGCCATTTATGTGTTTTCCAGCTTGGTCATATGATTACTGTTCATGGCAGAGAGATTCATGGACCTGTGGGTGGGTGTAAATAGAGCAGGGCCACTGTGTCAATGCAGCTTCACAAAGAAGAGGAGTAGGCTCAGATGGTGGGGAGGCTGCCATCAAAGGAGGAGGGATGGCAGGAGGTGAGGTCTTACACTGATCACGGTGGATGCAGGCACACTGTCTGTATCTAACAGCAGAATGACAAAGGATGTGAACTGACCATGCTCGAATGGATCAGCTGCCATGCTTAGCATGGTCAGTTTACTACCAGGAAGAAGGGAACTGGTAGGATCAACCAGGTGACAGAGAAGCGCTGCAGGCACAAAGTAAACAGTGATATTAAAACATCTTAGTAATTGAAGAAAAAACATTTTTCTGCTCCTCTAAGGTTACAGACACTAGAGAATGTACAAAGTACGTATGTCGTTTATGCGTTTATTATAAATACGACTTGTCAGTCTATGAGAGGAACTAAACGCTTACGTACTGGTGAATCAAAACCATGAAATATTAACTGTATAAAATGTTGTTTTCAATAAACTATATAAAGGCCAATATGGGTCACAAATATATCCTCATAAAATAGTAGTGCTGGCTCCTGTCCCATGCGGAGTGATACCAACTGCACTCCATCTCTTATCCCAGTTAGCGGTTTCCAAAGTGGTGCCAATAGCAGGAAAGAAGAGATCTCCAGAGGAAGTCATGATGACGAAATGAGGCAGGAAATGACCATATGTGACGTCAGCACGTTCACCGGATATGATGTTGTCTCTCCAACCGGGAAGTGGAAAAGCTGGCTGTGCATGGAAGTGTGGTGACAAGCCAGTGGGATATTACATGAAGGTGGTTATATAATTACGTTTGATGTGTATTTATTTATCTTTTATTTTATGGGGGTTAACATGGAATAAAATTTATATACGGAATTACACTATGCGGTTTATTTGTGCTTTATATTTATGAACCGTATCAATTGGACCCATGATTTCAGGTTGAGATCGCGAGATGTGCTGGTGAGTGTGTTGTCTGATGGGGAGATTGTCACTCAAGAAACATGATGGTGTTCTATAAGAATTATAGAGACTCTCCTTAGAAAAGATCTATGTGGTGCACTTTTATCCTCATTGCACTCTACTACACTTTGGTGGAAGATATTATTTTATTTATTTTTTATTTTATTTTTCATAATTTGCTTCATTTTTGTTATTATTGCAAGCAAATTATTATGGTCATGATGGGTGAAGTACTATGCATTTATTATATTTAGGTTAAGCCTGTTTACAGATCTAAAGCTCAAACAACACACATAGCTGAATAATTGAATTACACCCTACTCCCCCACTCTTCCCGGACTGTGGCCTGGAAAGGGGCTGCTGGATGTGGTGCCTGACATGTGCTGAATATACGCTAAGGTCTAAGATGGTACTGGAGCTGTCCTGCCTATAGATAGAGGAAGCTGTGCCAAAGAGGAGACCCAAGGGAGGAAGTCTAAAAATGCAAACATGACTAGCCCCTAATGTTCTTTCTCAGTCCCCTATATTGGCCATGGATTCGCTGGCCCACACTCTCCCTCTCAAAGTGCCACCATGCCTCTGGGATGTAAGGAGGAAATGTATATCATTAATGACATACTATCATATTTCCCTTTAAATGATAAAGAAAAGCCTATGCATGAAGCAGAGGTAGTTTGCAATTAGACAAGTGGTGACTCTCAAGATACTTTTAGTACCAATGCTACCCACACAACTGTATCTGTGATGTTTGGAAAAGCACTGGATTAAATACTCATGTAGCCAGGTGACTGACTAAGAATGGTGAGTGAGAGAAACACTGGCTGCAGCTGGTCTCTGTAGGTGCTGCCCTGAAGCACTGAACTGGTTAACAGCTATATCAACAAGAGGAAGGAGCTGCTAAACAGGAAGAGTTCAATAGACTGAGTAAGGCAGCAATGCACTGTGGGATCTATAATCCATAGGAGAGGGCCTCTACTGTTATCAAGAGCTTTTGAACTACATTTCCCAGAGAGATTTCCAGGAGGAGTAGAAATATTTACATTTTTTTCAGGCTGCAGGACACAACTTTCTCTTGCCACGAGGGAGCCCGGAGAGTGCACATTGCTGTCAAATGTTCACCACCACTGCTGCATAATGGCAGCCTGAGCAGGAGTGCTGAGTCCCAATGTGCTAATAGTCACCTGGGTGCAGTGCAGAGAGTGGATTAATCGCTGTGTGGGACCAGATGGTAAGCTGCAATATTGCTGAGATTGGTGAGCTGCTGCTCCAGGGATTCAGTATCTGCTGCTAGAGAGACTGAACCCTTTAGGAACTGACCATACAGCCATCAAGTAGCCCTATTGTTGTCCCCAGGCTTACCAGGGGCTATTCTCTTGTGCACCAATGGTACAACTGGGCCCCACTGCAAGCCGGCTGAAGAGTTTTACTGTACTGTTTATATGTTCTTCAGAACATTATGTTGGGCGTCTGGTTTTTGTAAGAGTTGCTATACAATTATCATATCCCTCCCCTTTTCCTGTTGGGGGTGAGGGTATTTTGTTCTTGCTACCTTCAACAATCAAGCGTGATTGGTGACAAAGACCAGATTTAACAAGCGCCATGTTGTACCCAGATGGTGGCTGCATGCTCCTTGTGTACGCATGATGTCATTACACTCTAGCATTGCATGCGCGCGCCATGCATGCGACTTCATTGCACCACAGAGCAAGGCTTCTCTCAATGGGCACCCAATAGTAGTTCAAAGAAATACAGAAAAGAATGGCAGAACATAATAGGATAAAAGAGTCAAAGATAATTTTAACTGTTGATAGTAAAAAGTCAAATAAAAGTAGCTAACATGTTTCGAGGGCAACACCACTCCCACTGAATCAGGACTACAATATTAAACCCTGACAATGGGGGAGTAGTATTGCCCCAAAACACAATGACTGTTTTTATATGACTTTTTATCAATACATAAAATTCTCAGACTCTCTTACCCGATTTTGGTCTGGCACTCTTTTCAGCATTGTTATGGTTTGAACAATAAAAACTTGACGGATCTGATCCCTTCCCTTGCTCTATCCAAAAAAAATGTGCTCTCCTTTAAGTGTGTGTGGAAAACTGTCATAAGATCAGTTTTAAATCTATTGCAGACCTTTTGAAGACTACAAAATGGCTGTCCAGGGCTGCAGAACTGCAAGTTACAAATACACCCAAACAGTTCCGGGACAAGGTCATCCAGGGCTCAGGGCAAAGATGCCAAACTGCAGCCCCCCTCCCACATTTATGATGTGCAAACTTAGAGGATCCTAGTCAAAATCGTTGCTGCTATCACTACCCCTGTCAGCCTCATAACAGAAGGAAGGTGCCCCATCCCTAAAGTAAACCATTGCGCCCAGGGCAGCAGGCCCTCCCGCCCACCCCTTGCCCCAGCCCTGCACCCAAAATGGTCTAAAATCCTTTGTTAATAGAGAGGCAGCCTAATATATAGTGCTTTTTTCCCCCAAGTCTGGATAACTGGATAAATCCCCCTGAAAGTCTTCTGTGTGAGATGGAAGGACAGGGTTTGGTCACAGCATTACAGTGGGATGCATCTCCACCCTTTGTTATAACTCCATGCCAACCACTTGAAATTCAGTTTGCCAGCCATAGTCAAAAAAACAAAAACAAAAAAATGCCAATTATGGATAACAGTACATTGCCTGCACACATTTCTTTTTGCACTATTTCACTAATACTAGTACTAAGGTATTTCATCCATTGTGCACACTCTCTTCTGAAGCTGGACACTGGGGAGATCACGTGACTGGACTGTAGCGCCTTGACAATAGGTAAATTGAAGCATTTTCCTTCTACAGGGTAGTTAGAATAGGAATTAGAGGGGGTGTGGGGGGCAATTTTAAGCTTCGTTACATCTAGCCTGGCATTTCACTTGGGTAGAGGTGTGAAAGCCTACGTGGAGTCTGCTACTAGCGAGGGCTGGAGTACCTGGTGTCCATCCCATGACCCTCCAATATTGGGGATTCCACTCTTGGCCTGGTCTATCGGAAAAGTGAGGGACTGTAGGGAAAAGTAAGGACTTTCAGGATTATCACTCATTTTTTGTAAATGTATGGGGGAACCATGTGAAATATCCTATAGGCCATGCATATCCTTCTCGGGGAAGGTGGTATTAACCCTCAGATCCTGAATATACGACTGTTATACAGTACATGAACACTACAAAGTAGTCAGTAAAGTACTAAAAGAGATTATTTGATTAAGCGTTGGGAAACAGACAACCAGGTAGATTCTGAAGGCACCGTAATTGTGGTAAGAATCCCAGCTACAAGAGGGACACAGCCTTGCCATTGTGCTACATGCAGCACCTCAATGTGAGGCAAAAATAAAGTCTAGCTTTAGTTATTGCAGTCATGGCACAGCTACTGAAGCATATTTATGTGTAAATACAGCCAGTGGTAATCCTCAGAGATCTAATCATTTGAGTTTTGCATGCAGATGATGCAAGAAATAGCAGGTGCCTCTTGATTTTGATTGCTGCTTTCAAGAAAGGTCCCCCTCTTAGCAACAGACATCTCTACTGTCCTTGTTACAGCCCCCTATGGGGGGCCAACAGCTGAGTCCTCGACATAATAGTAATCAAAGCATTAACCTTCCTCTCGCTATCTAAAGAAGTCATTGCATCAGCGTTTGATTGCAAACCACAGTGCTTTCATCAGAGTCACTGACCCCTAGTTATCTTTTTCATAGAGGTGGATATATGAGTTTAGTGCTGCTTGATGTGATTAGCTGTATACTATGATTGTATTGTATAGATCCTGTTGGTTCACAATGAATTGTAAACCAGATTTACCGATGACTTCATCACAAATAAATCATCATCTTGAAGCAATGGGCAGACAGCAGGCAAAGAGCTGAGGCTGTAAAGCTGGATGCTTCATTAAAACAAAACAATAATATAATAATCATCATCATGCCTATACAGTAAATGGAGTATAGTCTGTTTTTATTAAATACTTTAAAAAAGTTTTGACTTTTTAAATATTGTTTGACATACCTGTAGAATTAAGAGGCCTTTTAATATTAAACACTGGGGAAATTCAATAAAGTCTTTACAACACCTTTCTGGTGGTATGGCCCCTTTTAGAATGGCCTGCACCAGATTAAAAAATCGCTGCCACCAGTTTGTTGCTATGCTGACACATACAACTGATTCAGGTAATTCTTAATAGTGTTCCTTTCACAAGATGGCACTATGGCTACACCAAAAATAAAAAGAACTAACTTCAGCTCATGGATAACAAAACTGGAGGTAAGGTCAATGTAAATTTTGTGTACAGAGACAAGCAGAGTGCCTGTCTCTGTATGATGCTGTGTAGCAGCAGGGCTGGATCTAGCCTGTCTGATGTGGGGGTGCAGTAATTAAATGTTAGGGGGGCAGAGGACAGTAGGCAGCATACAGGGAGTCAGCAGGGCAAAGGATGCAAGGTCAGCAAGGAACAAGCCAAGGACAGAGATAAGCAGGGGGGAGAACAAGGGTCAACACTGGAGAGACAGATGACAGGGATCACTGCTGGAAAAGCATAGCACATGGATCACTGCTGGAGAGACAAGGGTCACCACTAGAAACAAAGGGGACAGAGATCATGGCTGGAAAGGCAGAGGACAAGGATCATCATTGGACAGTCAGAAGACAGGGTTCACCCCTGGAGTGCCAGAGGACAGGGATCACCACTGGAGAGTCCAATTACAGGACTTTCCACTAGAAACAAAGAGGACAGGGATCACGGCCACTAGAGAGCCAGAGGACCGGGATCACCCCCGGAGAGCCAGAGGACCGGGATCACCCCCGGAGAGCCAGAGGACCGGGATCACCCCCGGAGAGCCAGAGGACCGGGATCACCCCCGGAGAATCAGTGGACATGGATCACCCCCGGAGAGTCAGAGGACAGGGATCACCCCCAAAGACTCACAGGACATGGATTACCCCCAGTGAATCAGTGGACTGGGATCGCCCCCAGAGAGTCAGAGGACTGGGATCACCCCCGGAGAGTCAGAGGACAGGGATCAACCCCGGAGAGCCAGAGGACAGGGATCACCCCCGGAGAGCCAGAGGACAGGGATCACCCCCGGAGAACCAGAGGACAGGGATCACCCCCGGAGAATCAGTGGGCATGGATCACCCCCGGAGAGTCAGAGGACAGGGATCACCCCCAGTGAATCACTGGACTGGGATCGCCCCCAGAGAATCAGAGGACAGGGATCGCTGATGCAGAATCAGAGGACAGGGATCGCCGATGCAGAATCAGAGGACAGGGATCGCCGATGCAGAATCAGAGGACAGGGATCGCCGATGCAGAATCAGAGGACAGAGATCTATCGTCTGTCTATTTGCTATGGATCTGTTTATCATCTGCTGCAAATCACAAGGTGAACGGAAATGTTGAGGAACTAGTGTCTCTGGATGCCCATCAGGCTCCACCCACCAAGCTTCAAAACTCTGACTATTTCACTGTCTGATAGACATCCCTGTATCAGTGTGCCTCCACACACTGTGCTTATGACAAATTCATGTAACTGATTCCAAAATGTACATGAATTTGCCAAACCTGCCAACATTTGTTGTGTGGAGCCACAATGGAATGCTAAAGAGTGTAATAGAAACAGTCTTTTAACCTTTTTTTGTACAAGATACATTAAATAAATTCAGCTTATGCCCTTTAAGTTTGTATGTTTTGTTAAAAATGGGCAATTTCTTCGCATGACTTCCAAAGGGTACAATAAGCCATCGGGTGGAAACTTTGCAAGCAACAGAGAACAGTCTTTTTCCTAGTAGTGGTTTAATTATTTAATTTTGTTTGTATTTTGCTGCAGGCTTGTCAGCTCAATATTATTATGTTGCCACCCAAAAATTATGGACAACTCATTTCCGACATATTGCTATTAAAGTAGATTTGATGCAAATCATTAAAATCCTCACATAATATTTACCACGTTAATGTAATTTCAAATGTAATTTTCAGTTTTTTTTAATCTGCAGATTTCATCACGATAATACCTAGTAATTCTGCTATAAAGGTATGATTGCATAAGGGGTGCAGATGCCCCCAAGCCTATCAGGCTAATTGCATTGCATTGATCAACAACTTTTATACAAAGCTGGAACTGAAGTGGTTAAATTTACGTCACCCTTCCAGCTCCCTGGAGATTGGAACCAACTGTTATATTTAAATGCTCATTTTGTTTTCCTATACACTGTGTAACAATGAAAATATATTTTTAAAAGAGAAATATGGAAAAGCTTTTTTGGTCATTATTCTCTTCTGGGTCACAGGAGTACACTTACTTGTGCTCCCTTGTGACCAGGGGCGGACTGACAACTCATGGGACCCCTGGCAATAAGGGATCATGGGGCCCGTGTCCTTGCCCAAACTCAAAAAAGCCTATGAAAAAGGTACCAGGGGCATCTCATGGGGCCCCCTACTGACCCCGGGCCGTGCCCGACTTTCCAAATGGTCAGTCTGCCCCTGCTTGTGACCTAAAGTTGCTCCACACTCTTTGATAGTTCCTGACAATAATGTCGGGATCTACTCAGATGCCTTACCAGCAGCTCATTCAGCCTCACAGAATGCCTCTGAGAGCCCGAGACAGCTGTCCTCACCCTCTTTACATCCTGGTACTCCAGCATCACACCAATGATGAAGTCGTAGAGATGAGTATGTAGTTTTGTGGGGTTTTTTAAATCCCACACTTCTCGTTTAAGCACTTTGGCTCCAGAAGGTTTTACCCCCTTCATCCTGCCCTGCGCTACTTTCACTGGCAATTTCATAGTCATGCAACACTGAGCAAATGAAATGTATGTAATTTTTTTCATACAAATAGAGCTTTCTTTTGGTGGTATTTGATCACCTCTGGGGTTTTTTTTTATTATATAAGCAAAAAAAAGGCAGAGCATTTTGAAAAAAAAAAATTCTACTTTCTGTATAAAAAACAGACTTTTTTATTTTTCTCAAAATGAAATTTTGTTTTCATATATTTAAGCAAAAATTTGGCTACATGTTTTTGGTATAAAAAAAAGCACAATAATTGTATACTAATTGGATTGCGTGAAAGTTATAGCTTCTGCAACCTATGATATACTGTATAGTATATATTTGAAAATTGATCAATCCTGATGTATTGACAGATGATCTCATTTCTTGATGCCCTAAATTGCCAGGACAGTACATATATTCCCAAATGTCCCCTTTTTGGAAAGTAAACAGTCTGAGGTATTTAAATCTTTTTATTCAATTTTTATTTGTTTTATGTATTTTTTTACATCCTGTTATTAGAGTAGCCACTGTACTACTCTAGAGGGGGTGATTTTTGTATGTTGTTATTGCTTATACAGTGAAGATCACTGTAAAAGCAATTTCTTTATCTGTCATAAATAGGTTTTTCCATTCATGGACAGCTTGCCTTTGATTGTGATCTATGATTGGCTAACTTGATACAGGTACCATGTGATTGCTGTGGGCCAATCACAGCGCATAATAGTAAGCACACTGTTTATGAATGGAAAGCCATTCATGACAGGTTGTTTAGATTGTTATCATGTGATCACTATGACTAATCATAGCAATAACATAATACCCGGGTACCAGTAACAATGATCCGCTGTGTCTGGTGGACACAATGGTCACAGGATGGGCAGGATTGCTCGCTCTTAAGTCGTGTGTGGTGTTTAATCAGCATAACAGAGACATGGTTTGGCGTGTCACCTGTTTATGGGTGGGGCCTGATGCTCCATGCAGAGCCATGAGTCCAGCTATCCTTGAACAATTTTTAATTTGCAATTTTACAGTCTTTTCAATTGGGGGAAAAAAAACTTTAGTTCTGCTATAAGGAGCTCTGGGGGATTTTTTTCCCAAGGTAGAAATTGGATTAAATAATGTTCTCAGGTACAATGTCCAAACTACCTTCTAATTCTAATCTGGATTACAATTATAGGTGTAGTTTGTAATTGTTTGTTATAATATTTTCAAAGTGATATTCTCAATATGCAGATAAAACAGAATTACTTGACGAGTACGCTCTGCTCCCTGCATGCATTTCAATGTCTAATTTTTATTTTAAAGTACAAAGAAATTACTATTATTGGAATTAAACAGCTTGCACTATAATTTCTTTCCAGATTTATCTGCTGATATGTTTGATGTTTAGGAATTACATGCTAAGGGAAATGTGGGTATAGACAACATAATTTTATATATATATATATAATGATTTTGCTCTGATCACAGTTAGAATGAAGTATCTCCACTGAGAACCAACAGTTCAACATATGCTATTGTAGTACAGGACTGGGACCAAGTGCCGTCCTAATCCCCAGCCTAGTCCTCCACTCTGTTATATATATATATATATATATATATATATATATATATATATATATATATATATATATAATTATTCTCCCCAATCAGACCTGTGATCTCAACATTTGGACAGTGGGAATCTGTGTTTTACACTTTCTTTGACCCATAGAAATCTCTTCCCACAGGGACACAGGTTATTCATGCTCCCTTGCGCCTACAAGGCATTCAGCAGCAGCTAAGTGGTTGTAAAGGCTGAAGGTTTGTACCTTTTTATGCATTGTATGCATGAAGGTAAAAAAACCTTCTGCATACAGCAGCCCCCTCAGCACCCCCAACACTTATCTGATCCCCATGTCTACGAGAGACTTAGTTCTCCGGGGACTCTCACTCTTGATTGGCAGCCATTGGCTCTCGCTGCTGTCAACCACAGCCAGTGAGACAATCAGAAGAGAGAGGGGGCAGAGCTGAGCTGCAGCACTGTGTGTGAATGGACACGCAAAGAAGTGGCTCGGGAGTGAGCCTGCTCAGGTGCTCCCATAGCAAGCTGTTTGCTATGGGGCACCCTACAGGAGGGAGGAGCCAGTAGGGGACCTGAGAAGAGAAGGATTGAGGCTGCTCTGTGCAAAACCATTACACAGAGTAGGTAAGTATGACATGTTTGTTATTTAAAAAAAAAAATAGAAAAAAGATTTTAATATCACTTTCAAGTAGAATAGGCAATTTTGTTTTCATTTTGGATAGAGTAAGGGAGGGTTATAACCCCTGCAAGGTTTACTTTTGATATCTGTGTCCCATTAGGGAGATTTACCTTCACTTCCTGTTTCATAGCCAAACAGGAAGTGAGAGGAAACCCCTGAAAATAAGGGCAATTTTGTGGGGACCCCCAGGTCACCTGAAGTAATATCCTCATTGGAACATTTCCCCTCTATTACTGTTCTGAGGACAATCCAAAATGTGGGATTTTCTTTCACTTTCACTTTTGATGATAATGGTAAACAAGACGAATAGAGAGGTCGAAACTCTATAGCAGGGGCACAGACAGCAATAAAAACTGACAGGTATTCTGATCCCTCTCCACTCTATCCAAAACTTAAAAAAAAAAAAAAGTTTTGCCTTTTGCTATACTTTAACCACTTGCCCTCCAGGATTTACCTGCCTTCCTGACCAGGCTATTTTTTGCATTGCGGCATTGTGTTACTTTAACTGACAATTGCGCGGTCTTGCAATGCTGCACCCAAAATCATTTTTTTTCCTTTTTTTTCCACAAATAAAGCTTTCTTTTGCTGGTATTTGATCACCTGTGCATTTTTTTCTGCTATAAACAAAAAAAGACCAACAGTTTTGAGAAAAAAAACAATATTTTTGAATTTTTGCTATTAAACATGTCCAGTAAAAAAATGTTAAAAATCAAATTTCGTAATAAATTTAGGGCAAAATGTATTCTGCTACATGTCTTTGGTAAACAAAAATCCCAATGCATGTAAATTGTTTTACTTGAAAGTTATAGCATTTACAAATGGCGGTATATATATTGGGATTTTTTTACATTTTTACTAGTAATGGCGGCGATGAGTGACTTCTAGCAGGACTGTGGTGGGAATTCTGACACGGGGGGGACTGACTTGGTGTCACTGACATCCCCAGTAACACCAATAAAGTGATCAGTGCTAATATAAAGCACTGACATTGTACTAATGACACTGGGCAAGAAGGAGTTAACATCTGGGGCGATCAAAGGGTTAACTGTGTGCTGTTTCACATTATGTGCTGTGTGTGTGCTTCACTGTAAGCAGGACCAGCAGTGTGCAGGAGCTTGCAGGGGAGAGAACTGTTTTGTTTACAGTTCTCACCTCCTGTCAGAGATGCTCCGCAATCATCAGGCACTGGCGAGTAATCACCATCCGGGACCCGATGATTGACAGCTGTGATTCCAGCCCTCAGGTCCCCGACCAGAGGCCTACAACAGTAGATCCAGCAGCACTGCCTAGGATGGCAGCATACCCTCTCCAACGACCAATCCTATACAGGAAAAGACCCAGAACTCTATGTGCTCACTGAATATATACAATTACCCAGCATGCCATCAGAGCCTTGCGCGTGCCCTCTACCCAGAAATGCGAAATCACATATTTATACGTGATTTTGCGCACCAGTGCCTCCCTGTAGCAGAACTTCTGCTATAGGGTGGATGGAAAGCGGTTATTAATATGCTTTAAGCTGAAGTCTACTGTTTGTTTCAAACATGGACTTCATCATAGCTTATCCAAACGAATACCTAAAGTCCTCGACTGTACAGAGTTCTTGTTTTTGGAGTATCCCACCTAATTCCCTCATTCCTGTCCAAGTTCTCCAAAAAATAAAAGCACCCGCCCCTATGCTTTAATATGCTTATATATTAAGTTTATATTTTACCTTTCCCTGGTTCTTCCCTTTCCTTCCCACTCCATTACTATGCTAATTCAGTTTTTAACTGAAAGCTTTCAAATTTTATTATATAACCCATTATAGATTTACCACTAAGTGTCAATTTCTATGCAATGTCCCTGTCTCAGTGCTCCTCTCAAGAGCTCTTAGCCCAGATGCAAGCAGTGTGCTTTCTCTAGGTGGGAGTTCTGCAAATATCAAATGTCTTGATGGGTTGATGTCAGTTTGGAAGATTGGGTTTTCCTAGGAAGACAGCATTTCAATGCAGGCTTCCCTAGGTAATGATCACTTGTGATGCGGAGTCTCCATGATTGACTGAAATCTAATAAATTAAAGGCGCAGGTAAGGTACAGGCTGGGGAGGAAAGAGCTAGATTATTTTGGATTGATGTATTGGTCGTTACTCTCAATAAATGCCTCCTAATCTGCCATCACAAGTATATTCTTTTGGACATCGGGCGCTCCTTTTCTCCTGTTCCAAGATTATGTTGGATGTCATCCACACAGGAAATAAGACAAGCCTTATATGGGTTGTTGCAACTTGTAATGCACACTGTGAGAAGCTCAAGGTATGCACTGAAATCAGAATAGTCAATTTCAGTACAAAAGAGGAGTCTGTATGTAGCATCCTCTTAGATAGGTGCTGTGTTTAGATAGACAAATTTAGTTTGAATTTTTGATAGGTAAATTTAGCTGTCACACTGTAGACACTGTGGTTGTAATTGTTGGATAAAAGCATAACTTGCACATTTTAATCAGTGTAGCTGTGTTCTGCTAGTTAGGTCTGCTCAGTTTGATCAACTGCAGCCAGGCTGATAGCTCCCTCTGTATCCAGAAAGCTTGAGAAGACTCTAGATACTAGGTGTGGAGCTATGCAGATGGCAGCATGAATATTGATACAGCCCTGGCCTATCCCAGAAAGAGAGGCTCTGATGGCATGCTGGGTAATTGTATATATTCAGTGAGCACATAGAGTTCTGGGTCTTTTCCTGTATAGGATTGGTCCAGCTTGGAGAGGGTATGCTGCTGGATCTACTGCAGTAGGCCTCAGGTGGGGGACCTGAGGGCCGCAATGCTGATACCCAGGTTCTGATAAGAGCTGACTGAGGGGCCATCTACTGAAGATCTGGTCTGGTATCTGTCAGGAAATGGGAAAATCGCTGCGGCGATCGAATCCGCATATGCGTAGTGTCCTGACAAAACGTACAGGCAGGCGGGCACTAAGACCCAGGCGCGCCTGTCACCAATGACTGCGCCGGGCAAGCATTAGGACCCAGGAGCGCCCGTCAGGAGTCGGGCGGGCTATTTAAACCCAGCTCTTGCAATGCTCAAGTGCCCTATCGTCTTTCCTGTGAGTTTACTTTGCTGCTGACCCTGCTTGATCCTGATCTGCTGACTTCTCCTGCTCTGACCCCTGGCTTGCCAGACCATTCTCCTGCCTGCTCCTGCACTTTTGATCTCCTGTTGCCAAACCCGGACCGTGACCCGTTTATTCTTCTGCCTGCTGTTTTGTACCGACCTGGCCTGTCTCACCTCGCTTACTCTACCTCCTCACATCAGACTCTCACCTGCTGCGTACCACTGACAGGTGCCTCTACCACAGCTGGTTGCTCCCAGGGGTCGCGACCTGGTCTCGGCTTGCTCCAAGTCCATCCCCACCATCAGGGGCTCTGGTGAACAAGCAGGTCGGAACTTAGATCCCGCGCCCTGGGGAATTCTGGTCTGTGGAACGCTAGAGGCTACCACCGGCTGGTTCCTAACAGTATCACAGAGGAAGGCAACCAGCTGTCCCTGGGCCTTGTGAGTACAGACACCTCTAAGAGACTTTTTGCTTCTTGAATCCCTCTGGTGCTAGGATGTCAGCTGTGGGTCTAGCTAAAGACAACACATGCTGGTGTTCTGAAGAGCTTTGCCCATTTAATCTCCTACTTTAAGGGACTCTGCTCTAGTGTGCTACTACTACTGCTGCTGCTATCTTAAAGCTGAAGTCTGTTTCAAGCATGGATTCGCCATTGCTTATCCAAAAGACTACCTAAAGTTCTCAGCTGTACAGGATTCTTGCTTTTGGAGCATCCCACCTAATTTCCTCATCCGTATCCAAGTTCTCCAAAAAATGAAAACAACACCCCTAGACTGCTCATTGAAGAAGCATGTGAATGAACCTATGTGCCTGGCTGCAGGGCAAAGCTTTTGGGGAAGACCTGGACAGTAATCGCTACATGTATAACTGTGCAAGATTGAAGTGAAATTTGAGGTTCTTTCTGCCAAAGTTCTTTCTCTTATAGGAGGGGACCCACTTATGGACATTGTGGATAAAGATGGCATTTGATGTTGCTCAGCAGCCTGAGAAGCTGGTTACTTCTTTCCAAGGACAGACAAAATCTCCATTGTGGATGTCCTGTCCTTTTCTTTCTCTTCATTAAACCAGCTATTCAGTGCATTTTCTTCTGCTTTCATTACACATGTCAGCATATGGAGTCACTATGCTATAATGGAAAACTGAAAATCCAATGTAAATATGTTATTTGCAAAATGTTCAGTTTGCAATAAAGTAATACTAACAAAAATATTATTTTGCGCTTAGTGTGAAAAAGTGTACAGAGTAGCATCCACTAAATATCGAAATATTGGATATCAGAATCTATGTATACACATACAATGAGTGATCATCCGCACAAATAAAAGTCCACAAACATGAAGTGAAAACACCAGTGATGTGCAAATCTTCTAAAACTCAGTAAAGTCCAGTAACAAGTGAAAACATTCAACTATCCACCAACTCCATGAATGTATCTTGAAGAGATGACCAAGGCACTCGTGTCCTTCAACACAAACAGGGTTGGCCTCTTACCAAATATGAAAGATCTCCACCACAGAGATCAGCCTGGCATGTAATAAACAGACCTCTTTCATCAATGGCAATAGCAGGACACCAGCTTTCAGTCCAAGGATCATCATGCCAGATCAGGCTGCATCCGCATTCATGGATAAGAACAGAGGCCACACATAGTGTAAAATTGCCAAAAATGTATTTAGAACAATAGGCAGGTACTTACAAAGGTAAAAGAAAATACACAATATCACAGAATGTACTGATTCCTAGCAGTTGGCCACACAGTGAGTGCGATGCCGTTGGGTGGGCCTTAACTTCTGTCACCATGAGTGAAGATGCGGCCTGATCTAATATACCAATCCTTGAAATCACTGAAACTGAAAGTTCATGTCCTGCTATTGCCACTGATGAATACTTCCACTTAATGTTTGTGGACTTTTATTTGTGTGGATACACACTCATTGTGGCACAGTGGCTAAATGGTTAGCACTCCCACCTGGCAGTACTCGGGTCGTTGGTTCAAATCCCAACCACGGCACCACCAGCATGGAGTTTGCATGTTCTCCCTGTGCCTGTGTGGGTTTCCTCCAGGTACTCCAGTTTCCTCCCACACTCAAAAGACATGCTGGTAGGTTAATTGGATCCTGTCTAAATTGGCCCTAGTATGTGTATGGATGTAAGTTAGGGACCTTAGATTGTATGCCCCTTGAGGGTTAGGGACTGATGTGAATGTACAATATATATATGTAAAGCACTGCGTAAATTGACAGAGCTATATAAGTAACTGAAATAAATAAAATAATAATGTGTATAAAGTAATACCGTATGAATGTTATAAAACATACAGGCTATAGCAAACATATTAGTGTTATACATGAAATAAATGTTAAACAGGGAGGTTTAGTCCCCTAGTTCTATCTGTCATCATGCTACAAGATGAGTCTTTTTAGGCCTTTAAAAAAGCACAGTTCCCAGAAATGTACAAAGACATCGTATTGCACGGTGACAGTTCTCCTATAAAAGGGAAGTGCAGCTAACAGTCATTTGTTTGAAAAACTCATGTCAAGAGCTGGTGAGAAAAAACATCTTTGAACACTCCCATTCATAAAGAAAACTGCACTACGTTTGTTTAAAAAAATCTATATACTGTACATATTTTGGAGAGTATGTTGAATTTGCTAATGTTTATTACAGTTTTTTATTCATTTTTTTATGAATATTGTAAACTATATTAAAATAATTGCTTTGTCGGGGTACGTTCTGCCCTGTACTAAAACACAGCACATAAATACACCACATAATGATATAGTTCCAATCACACAATAAATAGCATTTAATCAGTTGTATACCACCAAATATTTCCCGAACCATTACATCGTGCATGAAAGTGCTTTACCCCAAATGATGTGATGGACATAGGAAAGGGGGATAAGGAAGGAGGTAGAGTTCACAGTCCCAAAGCTTTATTGAATGACAAAGATCTATAAAAGGGAGAATGGGGGGGGGGAGATCTTCTTAGATGTCCGCTTCATCCTTAAAGTCCATAAGGTTTTAGCCTATGAGCAGACTATGGACCAGACTGACAGTCCTCAGTGGATATCCTCTCCATCTAGTGGATGAAGTGCTCTCTAGCTCACTCATCCTTAAAGCAACACATCACCCGCCAGGTACCATAAAAGGTCTTCTTCTGCAAATGCACAACAAATTAGTCCATTCAGCACCCCAAAGTGGGTGATAACTGATTGTGGTACAAAGTCTTTGAGTTCTGGTTCCAGAGTACTCATCAGGTTCTGTGGAAATGGTCACTCCTAGAAAATATGCAAAGTAGTTTCTGTCTACAGAATGATAAGGGGTAGTGCATGTATCTGCTCATGTTTCTCTTATGCATGAAAGTTCTGAAAGTAACCCCCTTTGGATCTTTTCCAGATCTTTGTGTCTGTTGGTGAGTCTCTTTAAAGCAATATTCCTCCAGACCACCTTGCAAGTGGCTAGAGGTAGGCAAGGAATAAATTCCACAATGTCCTTGTCATCAGCTTGTAGGCATTCTTTGGTTTCCACAAGTAGGGCTTAAAACCTTTCCAGTCTCTGCTCCTTACAAGTGTCCAAGTAATATCAAGGAGTGTCCCAGTTATCCACCAAGTATATGGGATGGAGCTGTCCCATTTGTATAATCAAATGGGTCTTCAAAGAAGCAGGAGTTAAAAATACGAAATGGAGTTGCCAAGTTGCATTGTCTGATCAATCATATTTCTGTGGGTGGTTGCAGTTGCAAGCAAAGAATACCTTCAGTTGCATACTCAGGCACTAAGAGGTCTTACTGTGCTAAAGCCAGGCTTAAAATCTCAACTTTAGCTTCCCCAAAATGCTCATATATACATACACACTCAACTTCCACTTTATCACTTTAATAGGTGCACCTGTTCAATTGCTTGGTGACACAAATTGCTAATCAGCAAATCACATGGCAGCAACTCAATGCATTATTTAGGCATCTAGGCGTGGTGACGACGACTTGCTGCAGTTCAAACTGAGCATCAGAATGTGGAAGAAAGGAGATTTAAGTGACTTTGAATGAAATTTGGCATGGTTGTTGGTGTCAGATGGGCTGATCTGAGTGTTGCAAAAACTGCTAATCTACTGGGAATTTCATGCATTGACCATCTCTAGGATTTACAGAGAATGGCCCGAAAAAAGAGAAAATATCCAGTGAGAGGCAGTTGTATGGATGAAAATGCCTTGTTGATGTCAGAGGAGAATGGGCAGATTGGTTGCTGTGACATTCAGATGGTAGGGTCAGAATTTGGTGTAACCAACATGAAAGCATGGATCCATCCTGCCTTGTATCAATAGTTCAAGTTAGTGGTGTTGGTGTAATGGTGTGGGGGATATTTTGCCTGGCACTAGCAAGGTGTAATATATATATATATACACACACACACACACACACACACATATATATACACACACTGTATATAGTGACAGGGTGAGACTCTGTTACTGTGAGAACATAGTAAAGTGTGACACAGGATTCTCATTTAGGGGGTGAGTGCAACATTCCAGACTAATGTTTCTGGGCAGAGAAAGCTGTGGATTTGTCTCTCTCTGGATTCTGCAGCTCTGGATTGGAACATTCAATTCTGTGTCCAGGTTTTGCTCACCACCTGCAATGTGGAGTACACAGGTGTGAGGTGTCATTATATACTCAAGTCTGAGCATAGCTCATGGCTTCTAGTTGGTGATTGCTCCCAGTGGGGGAGATGGAAGGTCTCATTGAGGGGTAAGAGGAGCCAGCCAGAAGACAAGAGACAGAGGTCTCAGTTCCAGAGTCAGGTTGGCTCCTATCAGAGTGTCATCCATGGGCCAGAAGTGGGCTTTACAGCAGCGTGCTATGTCTAAAGGCTAGAGAGCCAGGTATCCAGTAGAGCTACTACAAGTGAAGTTGAGTAAGCCTATGAGCCAGGTGGCTGGGAATTTTCCAGTGTATGGATTTCTGTTGAAGTTGAAGAAAATACCCTGCGTGGGAAATCATTAGTTTGTGAACTTTTGCTTTCTTTTAAATAAGAGAGGGCTACCAAGCCCTTAAAATAGTTTTTGCCTGCTGTGGACTCACTAAAATAATGCATCTACCATAAGAGTTAACTACCCCATGGTACAATATATATATCTTTTTACCTGCAGTTTTTCATCTAGGAATGTGATGTAATATGTCATAGTTCCATTCTTCTCCTTCAAGTGATGGGTTAGTCCTGAATGCTAAAAACAAAGGAGCAGCACCTAATGATGTTATGCCACTCTCTGCAACAGTCTACCATGAATCCAGGGCTGCCTGATGACATACCCTTAGAAGGAAGGCCCCGACACCCTAAATTAACAGAAAGTAGCTTTAATTACTTATAATATGTTAGCAAGGCATGGGGGTTATTTACTAAAACTGGAGAGTGCAAAATATGGTACAGCTCTGCATAGAAAACAATCAGCTTCCAAGTTTTGTCAAAGCTTAACTGAACAAGCTGAAGTTAGAAGCTGATTTGCTACCATGCACAGTTGCACCACATTTTGTATTTTCCAATGTTAATAAATTTTCCCCATGTACTACTTTTTTAAAACCTTTATCTGCTTTTAGAATTTGTATAATTTGGCGGATGATCTGTGTACAGGAGAAAGGAAAAATGTTATGACCTCGGAGCTTCAAAATAGGAGGATCCTCCAGCAGCACAAGGATAATGCTTATACAGTGTAAAAGAACCAACAATAGTCACTTCAATGATGAACAGCCAAATGTTCAAGATGAATACAAAATTAGAGCAATTCTGCAAGTAGACTATATCAGTTTAAATGTAAAGTTTATACGTTTGACTATTAGTTCTCTTTACTTTATTCCACATTTTCTAATTTATAAAAAAAAACGTCAGATAAAATGCATCTGTTTTCCTTAGAGATGAAATTATCACTTTTTTCTAGATGCTAGCTACAGTATGAGTGTACGCATTCAAAATGATAATATGTATATTTTGTTTATTAAAGCAATGTCTCACCATGAATCTCCTAAAACAATCCACCTGTTTGGTTTTAAGCTTCAATTTTTCTTCTTTTCTCAAGTATGCACCTGTCACTTTGTTGGGTTCAAAGAAAGTGAAAAAAATGAAGCATTTACTGTACTTATGTCACAGCAGGTGGAATATCCTGTTTTATGTCTACTTTATTGCTTAGGAAGTCAGCCAATTTCACAAGACCAAAGAAATGTGGGTGTCAAGCTGTTACATTTAACTAGACGGCAACTTGAATGCAATTTACCTGGTATCTAGGCAGAAGGCAACATTAGAAAGTGGAAAAAGAGAAAGAAAAAACCTTTTACCTGCTACTAATAATTTCTAGTAAACTAATTCTGCAATTGATTGTATTTTTACATACTTCCTCGACAATGTAATTCACACTAGGTCAAATCTACAACTCTTTTTCATTACTTCTTTTACCATATGCACAAATAGAAAGGGCGTGGCATACAATACATTTTCTGTTCTTATAGTAATTTTAAATTAAACTCATGCTGTGTCTAAGCACATAAAAGCTTCACAGCCTTCATATATAAACATGGCAAAGGTTTGTTTTTTCATCTTGACAGGAGGACTTGCTGTCCCAATCTATTTTTGCACAGAAAAAACACAAACCTCCAGATATGGACCACAAGTGTTTAATATCTCTTTAAACAGAGTATGTTTCACTTCAACAATCAATCTCTTGGCCTAAGTGCACTTTGGGTTTTTTTTTTACTAAGGAATTTGTAAATACATACATACAGGAATTTACATAGATATTTTATTGGGTTTCAATAAAGGAAAGTTGTGGGCAGGGGTATATGTACAAGGGTCGCAATTGCAACCTGGCCCCATGCTCCAGGGGGCCCGTGCATCCCCCTGTATGCCTGGACAGGAGGGATTGTGGGGGCAGCATATAGAAGAACCAATCAATTTTCCTCCTCCAGCCTTTCAGAAAAATAGAGGGGTCAGTTCCTCTACATGTTGACCCACCACCCTTCCTAGCCACCGCCTGCTGCACCAGGCCCCTGTGTACTTAACACCACCCCCCTCATTCAAGCAGCACTGCACAATAAGCGTGTGTGACCTATATAACTTATAGGTCAGAATTTGAAGTGAGTGCGCATTCTAGCTGGTGGAGGAGCACAAGCGGTGTTCACTGATGGATTGGTTAATTATTGAAGATAGATTTTTGCCCAAGAGACTTTGAGACTTTTTTTATTTTTTATACTGCAATTTCCTGTTAAATAATATACACCTTGCTGGGCACCCTACATGTGAAAAATGATTTATTTTTCACAATTATTTTTCACATTGCATCATTTTATTTTGGAACTAAGTGATGTTGATGCATTAATCTTACTGCCTCTCCATCCCGAGGAGAGGTTCTCTGCATGGTGTTTATTTTTGGTAACCAATTTATTTTTGTTTAAAAAAGATGTTATGCATATGATTAGAGATGAGCGAATCGAACCTGGCGAAGTGGAATTCATTTTGAATATTAGTAAAAATTCGATTTGCGTCGAATCCGAATATTAGCAAACTTCGGATGCACGAATCGAATTTTCCCCGATCGGCCGATTTTCATCCCTTCTACAGCCGGCAAAAAGTGTCCCTGCAGAGAGCTCCGCTATTTCTGACAGTTCTCTGACAGTTCCTTCACATTTACAGCAGTTGAAACATTGTATCTATTTGTTTCCATTTAGGATACAGATGTTTTTATTCGGAAACAAATAGATACAATCTTTCAACCGCGGTAAATGTGAAGGAACTGTCAGAGAACTGTCAGAAATAGCGGAGCTCTCTGCAGATACACTTTTTGCTGGAATGGAATTCTTCTTCATCCTCATCCTACTTCTTCTTCTTCATCCTCATCCTACTTCTTCTTCTTCTTCATCCTCATCCTTCTTCTTCTTCATCATCATCCTTCTTCTTCTTCATCATCATCCTTCTTCTTCTTCATCATCATCCTTCTTCTTCCTCATCCTACTTCTTCTTCTTCTTCTTCTTCATCCTCATCCTACTTCTTCTTCTTCATCCTCATCCTACTTCTTCTTCTTCTTCTTCTTCATCCTCATCCTACTTCTTCTTCTTCTTCATCCTCATCCTACTTCTTCTTCTTCTTCTTCTTCTTCTTCATCCTCATCCTACTTCTTCTTCTTCATCCTCATCCTACTTCTTCTTCTTCTTCTTCATCCTCATCCTACTTCTTCTTCTTCTTCTTCCTCATCCTACTTCTTCTTCTTCTTCTTCTTCTTCTTCTTCTTCTTCTTCTTCTTCATCCTCATCCTACTTCTTCTTCTTCATCCTCATCCTACTTCTTCCTCATCCTTCTTCTTCTTCATCCTCATCCTACTTCTTCTTCTTCTTCATCCTCATCCTACTTCTTCTTCTTCTTCTTCTTCATCCTCATCCTACTTCTTCTTCTTCTTCCTCATCCTACTTCTTCTACTTCTTCATCCTCATCCTACTTCTTCTACTTCTTCTTCTTCTTCATCCTCATCCTACTTCTTCTACTTCTTCTTCTTCTTCATCCTCATCCTACTTCTTCTTCTTCATCCTCATCCTACTTCTTCTACTTCTTCTTCTTCATCCTCATCCTTCTTCTTCTTCATCCTCATCCTACTTCTTCTTCTTCTTCATCCTCATCCTACTTCTTCTTCTTCTTCATCCTCATCCTACTTCTTCTTCTTCTTCTTCTTCATCCTCATCCTACTTCTTCTTCTTCTTCTTCATCCTCATCCTACTTCTTCTACTTCTTCTTCTTCATCCTCATCCTACTTCTTCTTCATCCTCATCCTACTTCTTCTTCTTCTTCTTCATCCTCATCCTACTTCTTCTTCTTCTTCTTCATCCTCATCCTACTTCTTCTTCTTCTTCATCATCCTCATCCTACTTCTTCTTCTTCTTCTTCTTCTTCATCCTCATCCTACTTCTTCTTCTTCTTCTTCTTCTTCATCCTCATCCTTCTTCGTCTTCTTCATCCTCATCCTTCTTCTTCTTCATCCTCATCCTTCTTCTTCTTCATCCTCATCCTTCTTCTTCTTCATCCTCATCCTTCTTCGTCTTCTTCATCCTCATCCTTCTTCTTCTTCTTCATCCTCATCCTTCTTCTTCTTCTTCATCCTCATCCTACTTCTTCTTCTTCTTCATCCTCATCCTACTTCTTCTTCTTCTTCTTCTTCTTCTTCTTCTTCATCCTCTTCTTCTTCTTCATCCTCATCCTTCTTCGTCTTCTTCATCCTCATCCTTCTTCTTCTTCATCCTCATCCTTCTTCTTCTTCATCCTCATCCTTCTTCTTCTTCATCCTCATCCTACTTCTTCTTCATCCTCATCCTTCTTCTTCTTCTTCTTCATCCTCATCCTACTTCTTCTTCTTCTTCTTCTTCATCCTCATCCTACTTCTTCTACTTCTTCTTCTTCATCCTCATCCTTCTTCTTCTTCATCCTCATCCTTCTTCTTCTTCATCCTCATCCTACTTCTTCTTCTTCTTCTTCATCCTCATCCTACTTCTTCTTCTTCTTCTTTTTCTTCTTCCTCATCCTTCTTCTTCTTCTTCTTCTTCATCCTCATCCTTCTTCTTCTTCTTCTTCTTCTTCATCCTCATCCTTCTTCTTCTTCTTCTTCTTCATCCTCATCCTTCTTCTTCTTCTTCTTCTTCTTCTTCATCCTCATCCTTCTTCTTCTTCTTCTTCATCCTCATCCTTCTTCTTCTTCTTCTTCTTCTTCATCCTCATCCTTCTTCTTCTTCTTCTTCATCCTCATCCTTCTTCTTCTTCATCCTCATCCTACTTCTTCTTCTTCTTCATCATCCTCATCCTACTTCTTCTTCTTCTTCTTCTTCTTCTTCTTCTTCTTCATCCTCATCCTTCTTCTTCTTCTTCTTCTTCCTCATCCTCATCCTTCTTCTTCTTCTTCTTCTTCCTCATCCTCATCCTTCTTCTTCTTCTTCTTCTTCATCCTCATCCTTCTTCTTCTTCTTCTTCATCCTCATCCTTCTTCTTCTTCTTCTTCATCCTCATCCTTCTTCTTCTTCTTCTTCTTCATCCTCATCCTTCTTCTTCTTCTTCTTCATCCTCATCCTTCTTCTTCTTCTTCTTCATCCTCATCCTTCTTCTTCTTCTTCTTCATCCTCATCCTTCTTCTTCTTCTTCTTCATCCTCATCCTTCTTCTTCTTCTTCATCATCCTCATCCTACTTCTTCTTCTTCTTCTTCTTCTTCATCCTCATCCTTCTTCGTCTTCTTCATCCTCATCCTTCTTCTTCTTCATCCTCATCCTTCTTCGTCTTCTTCATCCTCATCCTTCTTCGTCTTCTTCATCCTCATCCTTCTTCTTCTTCTTCATCCTCATCCTTCTTCTTCTTCTTCATCCTCATCCTACTTCTTCTTCTTCATCCTCATCCTACTTCTTCTTCTTCTTCTTCTTCTTCATCCTCTTCTTCTTCTTCATCCTCATCCTTCTTCGTCTTCTTCATCCTCATCCTTCTTCTTCTTCTTCATCCTCATCCTTCTTCTTCTTCATCCTCATCCTACTTCTTCTTCATCATCATCCTACTTCTTCTTCATCCTCATCCTTCTTCTTCTTCTTCATCCTCATCCTACTTCTTCTTCTTCTTCTTCTTCTTCATCCTCATCCTACTTCTTCTACTTCTTCTTCTTCATCCTCATCCTTCTTCTTCTTCATCCTCATCCTACTTCTTCTTCTTCATCCTCATCCTACTTCTTCTTCTTCTTCTTCATCCTCATCCTACTTCTTCTTCTTCTTCTTTTTCTTCTTCCTCATCCTTCTTCTTCTTCTTCTTCTTCATCCTCATCCTTCTTCTTCTTCTTCTTCTTCATCCTCATCCTTCTTCTTCTTCTTCTTCTTCATCCTCATCCTTCTTCTTCTTCTTCATCCTCATCCTTCTTCTTCTTCTTCTTCTTCATCCTCATCCTTCTTCTTCTTCTTCTTCATCCTCATCCTTCTTCTTCTTCTTCTTCATCCTCATCCTTCTTCTTCTTCTTCTTCTTCATCCTCATCCTACTTCTTCTTCTTCTTCTTCATCCTCATCCTACTTCTTCTTCTTCTTCTTCATCCTCATCCTACTTCTTCTTCTTCTTCTTCTTCTTCTTCATCCTCATCCTACTTCTTCTTCTTCTTCTTCTTCTTCTTCATCCTCATCCTACTTCTTCTTCTTCTTCTTCTTCTTCTTCATCCTCATCCTACTTCTTCTTCTTCTTCTTCTTCTTCTTCTTCATCCTCATCCTACTTCTTCTTCTTCTTCTTCTTCTTCTTCATCCTCATCCTACTTCTTCTTCTTCTTCTTCTTCTTCATCCTCATCCTACTTCTTCTTCTTCTTCTTCTTCTTCATCCTCATCCTACTTCTTCTTCTTCTTCTTCTTCTTCTTCTTCATCCTCATCCTACTTCTTCTTCTTCTTCTTCTTCATCCTCATCCTACTTCTTCTTCTTCTTCTTCTTCATCCTCATCCTACTTCTTCTTCTTCATCCTCATCCTTCTTCTTCTTCTTCATCCTCATCCTACTTCTTCTTCTTCATCCTCATCCTTCTTCGTCTTCTTCATCCTCATCCTTCTTCGTCTTCTTCATCCTCATCCTTCTTCGTCTTCTTCTTCTTCATCCTCATCCTTCTTCGTCTTCTTCATCCTCATCCTTCTTCGTCTTCTTCTTCTTCATCCTCATCCTACTTCTTCTTCTTCTTCCTAATCCTACTTCTTCTTCTTCTTCTTCTTCCTAATCCTACTTCTTCTTCTTCTTCTTGCCATGGGCCCCTGTACCGCCTCCTCATGCTGCTGCCAGCTCCAGAGTGTGTCATGGGTCCCTGTACGGCCTCCCATTGCTGCTGTCTCCATCGCCACACTCTGCCATGTGCCACTTTCAGGTCTCCTCACACTGCTGGTGGGTTCCATTTTGTCATAGGGTGCTGTATGGCCTCCCATTGCTGCTGCCTCCACCGCCACACTGTGGCTCCACACTCTGGTTTTGGCCCCGTGACTGCCCAAATGAGTGAAGTGTGCGGTGATTCTAAGATCGACGGCACTCATCTGCATGTCATACTGACTGTCAGTATTATTTCTCTTCCCCAGCAGACTCCAAGGGCATTTAAATTAAAGGTACAGTGTTCTGCACTAATATGAAGGCTCTCTGAAGCCTAGAAACCCTTTTAATAAGTTAAATTCGCAGCGAATAAATTCGCATCGAATCGAATTTATTCCGCAAATTCGGCGAATCAGCCGAATCGAATTTTTGAATAATTCGCTCATCTCTACTTACAACAATCAGCATTTATTGGTTAAGGAATACATCAGTCCCTATTGGCATCTGTTGATGTCTGATTCAAAAATTGTTAAACATATTGCACACATGCCCAAAATTGCATATAAAAGAGTTCCCTCACTGAGAGACAAGCTAGTCAAAAATAATTGTTACAAGCAAATCAGAAAGCATTCCCACAAGAAAGGGCATCTTTCGGTGTGGGTCATGTAATTATTGTCAATTTATCTGTTTGGGGTAGAAAGTCTTTTATGTTAGGTAGCATAGGACATCTTTCCAAACACTGTGTGGAATATTACACAAAAGGGGTAGTTTACATTATGATCTGTCCATGTGGAGCTTTCTATGTGGGGAAGACAATGCATGAATTTTGGCGTAGGATCTATGAGCATACACATGCTTTTGCAAGCTGCAATATATACTAACCCATTGGCATACATATTGTCAATACACATGGATATAGGATGCAAGATTTGAGATTTTGGGCTTTAGAAAGGGTTTATACTAACAACAGATTAGGGGATTTCAATAAAATTCTGTTATTGTCATTTGTGTTATTTCTGTTCTGACACTCATCAAATAAGAAGTGAAGGAAACGTTCCCCAGTGGGGACAAGACAACAATGCAATCATGAGAGAAGTTCTGTCCTTTCATACACTATAAAAAATGTATGGCTGTTTTTTTGGGGAGTTACCAATCCACAATTTTTCTGATCATCGTTAAAACATAAGCAAAGATACACCTTTATCCTGGGCAATGAAAGTCTACATATGACTGCATGTGACTTTTACAGCAGGCTAATCTCCTGCTCTTCCCACCCTACACTGAGCTTAAAGCTGAACTCTGGGATAAGAGTCCACAATAAACAGGAATAACATAAAATTAGGCAAAATACGAGCTATGCACAGGCAACGGTGACAGAATTAAAGTAAATTTCATATAAAATGAGATGTCTGACTATAACAATGAAAAAAAAAAAAAAAAAAAAGAGTACACCTCAAATTTCAGATGTATTCTTATGGATAAATGAAAATCACACATAGAATTTAAGCCAAAAGGCCAAGGATATATCCAAAGGTGTATCTAGTAGGGTAAAATATCAGGTGCTTAAGCAATAAAAATAATATAGGCTAAAAACAGCCGTAGTAAGAAGAATGGTCAAAAAAGGAAAAAAGAAGGGAGAAGAGATAAGAAGAGCAACAGGGGGAAAAGAAACAGAAAAAGTAACAATGTTGTCCAGGGTTACCAGGAATTTATCATGAGAGTCTGTTGCTATATCAGTCAATGTTATATTGACCATTAAGTCATTTATTTGTTTCTTTACCACTTCAAAGCTGAGGACTGGAGATTTCCAGGCCCTTGCTATAACAAGCTTAGAAGCTGTAAAGATGTAAGTGGCTAGCATACGTTCAGAACATGTGGTTTATGTATTTCTTCCAGGTTCGTACGGTATTCAAGCATAAAACCTTACCATTGTGCAGGAGTTGCCTATAAAGACCAGTCACTGCTGTTCTCTCTTCTTGTGCATGGTGACTGGTCTTGTATCCACCCCCCCTGTAGTTATCTACAGGCAGCGTGTAATGCGTGGAATTGGGTCTCTTCCATAGCACTGCTCTCTTTGCAGTGATGATGTCACCGCTACATGTACCAGGTAATATCTGGGTTTTCTAACATAATTGGAGCAAAACAAAAGTTAATTCATATCCTTGTGAATATTGAGGAATATAGTAAAATTATTTGTGTCTGGCATTTAGCTTTAAAAATGGAACTCCAAGCAAAGAGTGAAACACTATTGAAAGACAAATATGGGAACAGTTGTAACTGCAAAGGATTTATATTCATGTCTGTCCAATCCAGAGAACAATAAAGCCTGTTAAGACAATCTCATCCTATCTATGGCCTGTAGAAGTGTAGCCTAGCATCTGGAACCAATCCTTCCTCTGTGACGTTACATCTGCTCACGTGTGCTCTCCGTGCTGCCCTGGAGACTTTCTGGTGTCCACCCATTGTTCTGACTCTCAATCCACCTTCTGCAGCTGAGGAGACCACTGGCGGGTTCCTGCAGAAGAAGGTATAAGGCGGTGCTTTTTATCTAGTAATTACCTTCTTTTTATATTGTGAGTTTTTATGACCATTTGCAAATAAATTATACTTACATGCTGCACTTAGATTGCACTTTCCCCTGGCTTGTCTTTTTTATCATTAATCCTATCATCCTCCCGCCCAGTCTGATTGGACAATGAAATAATAGCAACAGACTAATAAGCTCATCTCTCTACTATCTCCTCCTTTCAGGATAATCCTTGTCATCACAGTTTCATACATCCAACCTAAATGGCACACAGTGCTACCATACCTACATCCCCATATGAATCTTGCTATGCAGAGATTTCAACAGACTTATAATCAAATATAATTATGGTATATACATGATATGAATTTAAAATACACTATATTGCCAAAAGTATTGGGACACCTGCCTTTACATGCACATGAACTTTAATGGGGTTCCAGTCTTTGTCATTAGGCTTCAATATTTATTTGGCTCACCTTTTGCAGCTATAACAGCTTCTACTCTTCTGGGAAGGCTGTCGACAAGGTTTAGGAGTGTCTTTATTGGAATGTTTGACCATTCTTCCAGAAGCGCATTTGTGAGGCCAGGCACTAATGTTGGATGAGAAGGCCTGGCTTGCAGTCTTCGCTCTAATTTATCCCAAAGGTGTTCTGTTGGGTTGAGGTCAGGACTCTATGCAGGCCAGTCAAATTCCTCCACCCCAAACTCACTCATCCATGTCTTTATGGACCTTGCTTGGTGCACTGGTGTGCAGTCATGTTGGAACAGGAAAGGGCCATCACCAAACTTTTCCCACAAAGTTGAGAGCATGAAATTGTCCAAAATGTCTTGGTATGCTGATGCCTTTAGAGTTATCTTCACTGGAACTAATGGGCCAAGCCCAACCCCTTAAGAACAACCCCATCCCATAATCCCCCCTCCACCAAACTTTACAAAATGAAATCAGGCAAGTACCTTTCTGTTGCAAACTGCCAAACCTAGAAACATCCATGACCGCCACACCTTGACATAGAAGAGTTATTCGTCTCTCCAGAGAACATGTCTCCACTGCTCTAGAGTCCAGTGGTGGTGTACTTTACACCACTGCATTTGACGCTTTGCATTGCATTTGGTGATGTAAGGCTTGAATGCAGCTGCTCGGCCATGGAAACCCATTCCATGAAGTGCTCTGCACACTGTTGTTGTGCTAATCTGAAGGCCACATGAAGTTTGGAGGTCTTTAGCTATTGACTCTGCAGACAGTTGGCGACTTCTCTGCACTTCAGCATGCGCTGACCCCGCTCTGTCATTTTTTTACGTGGCCTACCACTTCGTAGCTGAGTTGCTGTTGTTCCCAGTTGCTTCCACTTTGTTTGAATACCACTAACAGTTGACCGTGGAATATTGAGTAGCAAGGAGATTTCATGGATGGACTTATTGCACAAGTGGCAACCTATCACAGTACCACGCTTTAATTCACTGAGCTCCTGGGAGCAATCCATTTTTTCACACGTTTGTAGAAGCAGTCTGCATGCCTAGGTGCTTGATTTTATATACCGTATTTTCCGGCGTATAAGACGACTTTTTGACCCTTGAAAATCTTCTCAAAAGTCGGGGGTCGTCTTATACGCCGGTAAACGGCATGCTGACACTTTTTTTTTGGGGGGGGGGGCGGTGCGGTGCCGCTGCCGCCCCCCCCTTCCAACAGAAGTGAAACTAAGTACAGGGGTGGGCAGGGGCTTCTGTTTCTTACCTGGCTCCGGTCCCACGACGATCCGGTCCTGGAAGCGCAGCTGCTCCTTCCTTCAGTTCGGCCACTGGATATTCGTGCGGCTGCTCGGCTCCTCCTCCTCACCGGTGATTGGCCGCCAGAACTGTAGCTCAGGAAAGGCACACAGGCGGCCAATCACCGGGGAGGAGGCGGAGCCGAGCGGCCCCGCGAAAATCAAGTGAAGGTAAGTGTGCCGTGCACAGGTGCTGCTGCAACCATATATGCTTGCTGCAGCAGCACCATACTGAACAGGGGTCAGCAAGTGTCAGTGGGAGGAATAGTGCCCCATCATTGGTGTCACTGATACCAATGGTGGGGCATTATTCCTCCCACTGACACCGACGATGGGGCACTTTTCCTCCCCCCCACTGACACCAACGATGGGTCACTATTCCCCCCCCCACTGACACCAATGATGGGGCACTATTCCACCCCCCCACTGACACCACTGATGGGACACTATTCCTCCCACTGACACCAATGATGGGGCACGATTCCTCACACTGACACCAATGATGGGGCGCTATTCCTCCCACTGACGCCAATGATGGGGTGCTATTGCTCCCACTGACACCAATGATGGGGTGCTATTCCTCCCACTGACACCAATGATGGGGTGCTATTCCTCCCACTGACACCAATGATGGGACGCTATTCCTCCCACTGACACCAATGATGGGGTGCTATTCCTCCCACTGACACCAATGATGGGGTGCTATTCCTGCCACTGACACCAATGACTGGGCACTATTCCTCCCACTGATACTAATGATGGGGCACGATTCTTCCCACTGGTGTGCATTGGAAGAGGGGTAGTCTTATACGGCGAGTATAGCCCAAACACTACATTTTAACAGGAAAAGTAGGGGGGTCGTCTTATACGCCCAGTCGTCTTATACGCCGGAAAATACGGTACCTGTGGCTATGGAGGTGATTGGAACTCCTGAATCCAATGATTTGGAGGAGTGTCCCAATACTTTTGGCAATATAGTGTACATAAATGCATTGTTTGATGTTCATTTTCCATCTTCCTGGAGTGAATCATAAAATGAGCATTCCATTTGAGTAGCACATTTAGTTGGGAATTACCGGGGCCATAACTCTCTTGGAAGAGGTGTGTTCATTAACGGTGCAAAAAAAGTCCTCTTTTGGAAAATAAAGTAAAGCGGAATTTACCCCCACAGGAGACAAATACCCCCAGAGGTATGCAGTGATGTTTTGAATAGTCTGTAGTTATTACTAGACAACCTCTTGTATAGTGTATGGCTTCTTTTATATACACACTAGATTTTAGATACATGTTATTGTATTTAAATATTTATTTGTATTAGTCATATTTTTATAAGGATGTAGTGTTATTAGTATTACTACTGTTTTTAATCTAATTGCAATTGTTAATTTGATTATTCAGATTCTCACAATTATATGATGTTCTTGTATATTAGTTATATATTTAATGTTACTCGTTACACAATATCCAATAGCATTGGATGTATACATTTGATTTTAGCTATTACCCTGAGGAGGGGATATTGTATTGATCTGAAGATGTCCAGAGCATTTTTGGCCCCCCAAAATGCATTAGCTATTGGCTACCCTTTTGACTTCCCCCCTAACCCTTACAGGAATAAAGTTGTATCTGAACCTTTCACCAATGGTGTGGCACTTCAATTCACATTTTTCTTACTTTGCACGTCTGAAAAAGGCTTCCTTTCTTTGCTTTGTGTCTGTATTGCCAGAATGGTGCCTTTATGTTATCTTGAGTATATGACAGAGGAGAGAGTCTTGAGTGCTTTCGTCTTTTGTGCAAACAGGCTCTTAATGCAAAGTGCAATTGAAATCTCATAATATAAAACCAAACTTGTTTCCTGCTTCAGACTATATGTCTATTAGAAACAAAAAGAACCAAGAAATTCATAGAAAGGATCTTTCTTCAAGGAAATGGTTGTTGTTTTTCCTAAACATGTACTGCATACAAGTTATTATTTATGTTATATTTTCTTTTTTCCCCCTCTTTTATACCTTTTTTATGACAGACAAGGAATTATGTGAAAGCTGCCTAGTTCTTAATGTATGTCATTTATAAAGTCAGAGCATGCATTTGTTTATAACAGTATATGATTTCATCTTCCAAAGCAACCAAGACTACAGCCTAAAATAGAAAACATACAACAATGAAAATTATAGATTTAGCCAAGTGCGCAATCTAAAACCCTCAGCAGAGAGAAAATAAACATTTAAAGCTGAACTCTAGACCAGGGGCGGACTGACCATTTGGAAACTCGGGCACTGCCCGAGGGCCCGGGGTCAGTAGGGGGCCCCATGAGATGCCCCTGGTACCTTTTTCATAGGCTTTTTTGAGTTTGGGCAAAGACACAGGGGCCCCATGATCCCCTATAGCCAGGGGGCCCCATGAGTTGTCAGTCCACCCCTGCTCTAGACACATATCAGCCCCATGCACTAGTTTCTCCTGTTTGTTTTAATTTCTTTTTTAAACCAGTCCCAATGGGCTGCATTGCTTAATGCAGTCTCAGGGAATGGATAAAGCAGGGGCGGACTGACAACTCATGGGGCCCCCGGGCAATAGGGGATCATGGGCCCCTATGTCCTCGCCCACACTCAAACCACACCCAAAAAAGCCTATGAAAGGTACCAGGGGCCCTCGGGCAGTGCCTGAGTTTCTGAATGGTCAATCCACCCCTGGGACAAAGTTAAAACTTATAAAGTCTAGTAAAGAGACACTGTCATGGAAGTCAGTCACTGCCTCTACTTTGGGTTTCTGGAAATAGCTAGGGAATTCTGTTGTTCCCCTCTACAAGGAGACATATTGCGCTCAAGGCTGCCCTTATTCAAGGTATATAGGCTTGAATCAAATGCCACCATGATAGATCAACTTGATTCTGAGGCTGCCGCCGGCACTTCCTGATTTCTGGTTAAACTGCGGTTGGGTACTATGCCCTCCTACGATGGCCCCATGAAGTAGATTACTTTCTCTTTGCCGTATTGTCCAGTGTCTTTGAAGTTGAGTATGTTTTATCAGAGGTGGAGTTGGGGGATAAATTAAATGCGGTGTATGAACTCCTCCCTAATTAGCCTGGATGTCTGAGTTGCATCCTGTATTCTGTGTGAACATAGTAAAGAACTAACTTCTTTATTGAATTACAATAAAAATAAGTAAAAAAAAAATAAAGAGACTGTAAAATTTTTCTTCAGCTTCATGTGTTCACTACGTGTAAATGCATTTTTAAGTTTATGATCTTGGGCCACATGCAGCCTGAGGGGTGCAGATTGGACACCTCTGTTTTACGTATTGTTAAAATCACTGCTTCCATGCAAACCAATTTTTTTTTTAACTTTGGCATATGTTAACCTAGTACAGTGCTCAGCCTCAATGCCATTTGTGTTACAGTCCCTTGCCTGTTCATCTAGAAAATAGCCAATATGTTATTTTATGATTTGCATCCCTTTGACTTCTTTGTGGTTTGGATTCAGCACCTGAAGCTTAGTTGTGTGCTGCAGACCTGCCCCGAACCAAACTCAGGTATGTTCAACTCATCCCTACTCCTTAAAGTGGAGTTCTACCCAAAAGTGGAATCTCTGCTTATCTGCCTCCTCTCCCCCTCTGCTGTCACATTTGGCACCTTTTGGGAGGGAGCAGATACCTGGTTTTGACAGGTACCCGCTCCCACTTCTGGCTCAGTTCACTGTGGCGAACTGAGTAGGGCTGAATCTAGTCTCTCTGATCTAGGGGTGCAGTAAAAAAAAAAGTCAAGGGGAAATAATGACAACACTGTGCTAGTCACTGACAGTCTGTCATACAGTGTCGCGACCTGGGAAACACTAGTATGTATTAGGCTGTCATTGGATTGGGATGATTAAACAGACCGTGTGCCCCCTTATATCAGATGTTACATCAGGAGCCCTCATCAAAGTACCCCTTTATTTCAGATTCCCATAAGAGTACCCCCTTATATCAGGGTTCCTATCAGTGTATCCCCTTACATCAGATGTCCAAATCAGAATGCCCCCTTACATCAGGTTTCCCAATCAATTTGCCCCCTTACATCGGTGTTCCCATGAAACACCCCCTTATATCAGTGTCCCCATCAGAGTTCCCTCTTACATTTGAGTAGTTATCCCCATCAGAGTGTCCCCATCAGAGTGCCCCCTTACATTGATTGTCCCCATCAGTGTGCCTCCTGGCATAAACTGCATGCATTAGATTGACATGGATCAGTGAATGCAATCTCAGAGACCAGGGGGGCATGATTAAAAAAATGGGGGGGCACTGGCCACCCCAGCACCCCCCTAGATCCGACCCCGTAGTCCAAGAAGACTGTGACACATTTGCATGCACAGAAGGAAACAGCTGTGAATCCACAAGACTTCACTGCCAATTACCTTTAGTCAAAATGGTGGCGCCAGAACCTGATAGCCGAACGAAAAAGTCAGGGTGAGGACAATTCTGGATCCCTGGGCAGGTAAGTATCCTTATATTGAAAGTCAGCAGCTACAGTATTTGTAG
This sequence comes from Staurois parvus, assembly GCF_062004578.1. Lineage (NCBI taxonomy): Eukaryota > Metazoa > Chordata > Amphibia > Anura > Ranidae > Staurois > Staurois parvus. The sequence goes on along the minus strand of NW_028317931.1, from coordinate 374,707 downwards.
CTGCTAACTTTTAATTTTTTTTTTTTTCGGGGGGGTGGGGGGCTCCACTTTAACAGAAAGTTAGGCATCTAGAAACCTGCAAATGCATCTTTTGAAGAGGCAATTGAAGTGAATGGGAGAGGCTAAGAAGGAACTAATATTCTGCCTATGGTAAGCCATTTGCTGCGTGTATTCATAATCTATTTTCCTGGAGATGAGCTTTCATTTTTTTTTTTCTGCTGCCAGCTAGACATTTGCAAGACATTGCTCTAACAGCCACCAAAGTGACTTTTTGCCTCTTTAGAAATTAATTAGACACACATTTAATCACAACACTAATAATGTTTATCAAAATGATCTGCAGTGTTCAGTGAGTGGAATACTGTTAATTAAATTCTCTGCTCTTTCAGAGCAAAGCTTACAGGGCCTTATGCATTCAGGAGACTGCAACAAAACAAAACCCATGCTACAGTAAAATGTTCAGATTGTATCATACATTCAAAGCTTTGTTTGCAATGCTGTTAGGAGACTTTGGAGGTTTGGAAGTAAATTAACCACCAAAATGTTTCTCACTCTGTAGTGGTGGGAATGGAAAGTGTGATTACGTATGTCCCAAGACTGGCTTTAATTTACGAAGGCAGGTATTACTGTTGACTATGTTCTCAGTCTCACTAAAGTTTGGTGTAGACACAAAATGGCAGTTGGGTGTACAAGCATTTTTAGTCTACCTTCAGGCATCTATATTAATGTTTAGGGATATCCTAACTAATATTTGCATATAGAGTAGGTTTGGGGAAATATGCTGCAGACACCTGTGAGCTCATAAACCGCAAAACAAAGTTGAGTGAACACATTCTTCAAACTTGTCCAATTACTTCCCTGGATGAGTCCTAAGTAATGTCATCTGCAAGTGCTCCAAATAAATAAATAAAATCCCCCCCCCCCAAAAAAAAAAAAAATCCTTTTGATCTGGTACAGATTTTTATGGGGACACCAACACAAATCCATACTGTGTCTTGAGTCCAATCAGACAGACTAGCTGATCATAAAAGGGAAGTCAGCCATGTTTTCTCCCCTAATGAACCATTCCAGGCCACATGCCCTCCAAATGAGGGGGCATGTATATTAGGAAAAGGGTCTCTTCCCCACAACCGTGGTCTGGTGGCTATATGAGTGAGGAAGGGACATACAAAAATATGAAAGCCTCCTTTTAGATAAGAGGGTCTTGGGATATCTAGCCCCTATCTGGATTTGCACTAAGTTCTGAATATATCCATTGACAAGGGACATAAACACACAAGGGACCTTCATTATTCCAGGATCATACAACTGTGTCTGCAGTAATGTGGCTTACCCTATTCAAAGCAAAAAAATTACAAAAACAACGCAGGATAAAGCAGTTAACCAACCTAATCACAAAGAAAACGTAAGGTTAAAAGAACAAAACCATCAGTACATGTATAAACACTGCCTTGAAAGCCCAAAGAGAAAATCTCATACAAAAAAAAATAACCATGTACCTCTAGATACCAAATGCAATTCAGCTCTGGAAGGGAAAGGAAAGATAATCAAAGAGCTGCAAACCATCATAGCAAAGGATGAAACTCTGAAACAAACAACCCAACAGCCCCCAAAATTGGTTTTCATGCAACCATCCAACCTCAGACATAAACGAATCAGCAGGAAACTTCACGGGGTGTAAACAAGGGAACCAAAGCACAATAATCTGTGGAGCCAAATCAATTCAAAAGGTTTACACAGGAAAAAAGGAACCTTCAATATTACAGTACCTTACAGCTGTAACTTAAGTAATGTTGTGTACCTCATTCAGTGCAACCAAGGATGTTATAATATTATAATAGAACAAAAACTGCAAAAAAAAAATGGATTTTCACAGACTCACCCTAAGAAACCATAAGGGAAATAATTACTGCATACAGTATATGTGGGACATCATCATAATCAGACCACTGTATCAAAGACATACATTTTTTGTTCTCGAACCCTTACTCTGCCAGGTCCGATGATGGTCCTGCCCCCCCCCACCCTGTGGGCATGCTCCCGCCATGTATCTGGATTCCGCTTGCCTATTTGCAGGCCCTGGGGAAAGCCATGGCGGGTGTCGACAGGTGGAGGGAGAGAGAAGAGCGGACGAGCATCTGCTCCCCTCCCCTTCTTTGTGTGACCTGGAAAGTTACATCCATGACATCACTTCTGGGTCACAGCTGTCACTTTCTACACTAGAATAGCCGGGGATACATATACTACAATGTGGTTTGCATTGCAATACATCTAATGGATCACAGAGGAGACATGCAGGGTCTTTTAGACCCTGTATGTCTCAATAAAGAGAACCTGTCACCAAAAAATCATCATGTAGGGGACCCTTTGGTCATGTGAAAAACTAAAGTTAAGCAAACAAAGATTTGTCTTTTTTGTAAAAAGATAAGGTTACACCCAAACACATGTGATCCCCCCCACCCCCACATATACTCATGTACAAACGTAAATGTACACGTGAAAATGTGAATTGCGATAAACATGTTACAAATCACCGCACACGCCAGAGTGAGGGCAATAATTCTAGCAGCAGACCTCCGTAATGCTAAACTGATGACCTACAGGGGCTCTTGAAGCGTCGTCTATAGAAAATATAGGATATTGAAGTTTGACGTAACTTCATAGGCGCACACAAATTTAAGGTATGGCATGTTGGGTATCTCTCTTTTCCTTATATTATAAACTATCTCAATTTAATTTCCAGTTTGCTGACAATAAAAAGTTAAGTAAGGCAATAACTTCACAGCAAGATTTAGAAACATTACAAGAAGACCTCAATTAAAAAATAATAGGGTGGAAAACTACATGGCAAATGAGCTTTAATGTTGAAAATGTAAAGTAATGAACTTGGGGGCTAAAAATATGAATGCAAGTCACTCGCTAGGAGAACCAACGGAGGAATCCAGGATGGAAAAAAACTTGGAGGTCCTAATAGATGACAGACTCAGAAATGACATGCAATGTCAAGCTGAAGCAAGCAAAGCGAGGAGACTATTAGCATGCATAAAAAACGGGATTTACTCAAAAGAAAAACCGATAATCCTGCCACTTTAAGAAAAACTATAGTTCGGTCACCTCTAGAGTATGCTGTCCACGTCAGGTCACCAGTCCTCAGGAAGGATGTGTTGAAATTGGAGAGATTCCAGAGAAGGGTAACAAAGTTAATATAAGGGCTAGAGGACCTCAGCTATGAGGAACTACTTTAAACATTAAACCTACTTTCTCCCTTGAGAAGAGACACTTGAGAGGGGATATGATAGAAATGTACTAATACTTCAATGGTTATTCTAGCATAAAAAATAAACTATCCTGTCTCCGGGAGTGTAATAAGGCACAGGGCCACTCCATGAAATTGTGTAGGGGGTTTCCTACTGTCAGGGAGGTAAGGATGTGGAACTCACTTCCACAATTGGTGGCGTCAGTGGGAAGTATTGATAGTTTTAAAAAAAAGTCTTAGATGGGCATCTTAGCGAACACAGTATATAGGGATACGGGAAAATAATTTGGACATGAGCACATACACACCCACACAGGTTGAACTGGATGGACTAGCGTCTTTATTCAACCTTACCAACTATTTAATTATGTAATTTTTTTCTCAAAGATTGTCCTACTTAACATTTTTCTTAAAGTGTTACTAAACCCAGGACCCTGCATTCACTACATCTGGTCTCCCACAGTACACACAACATGGAAGTGCAATTATTTTAGTAAATATAAACTGCTAAATACCTTTTCTCATCAGCAGTATATAGCAGTCTTGTGGCTTCTATCAGTGTCCAGCCATGCACATGTTAAAGCTTGTAGGAGGCGTTTTCATTCTGCTCTAGGAGGATGCAGAACCTCTCACCTCAGAGAAGACAGAATTAAACAGCGTTTTTACACAATGCTTAGGTTCCACAGTGAGTATAACAAGCATGCTTTACTGCATATACAGACTGACTTTACTGTTGTTGCTTTAGTACCACTGTAAAGAGTAGTTCCACTTCTGTTGAGAAAAAAATATCCCCCTCTGTACATTGCAAGAATTTTAACAAACTTTGTTGCAGATTCCTACCTATGTTTCTGAAGGGAAGTGACTGATTCTTTTAATCAGCTGGTGCACTTTCTATGTTCTGATGAGAAGGTTGCAGTGTCTGCATCCCTTTAAAAGTGATTACCTTTAGGGCTCGTTCACACTTGGCTGTTTTACCAACGCTTGCCAAACGCCCCTATAGCGTTTGGCAAGCGTTGGTCCGGCATTTGCGGAGCATTTTTTAACGCTCGGCAAACACTCCGCAAATGCCGCATGCGCGGTTTAGGCATTTGTTGAGCATTAAAAACGCCCCACAAACGCCTATAATGCAGTTTGAATGGCGTTACCGCTCTGCAAACGCGTCGCAACTGCACCGCAGACGCTGGCCAGACGTTTGCAGAGCGGCACCATAGACTAGAATAGGAGGCTTCAATGCCTCCTGACTCAACCAGAGGCGTCCGTTTTGCCGTGACGCAAACGCCCCCGTTAGAACAACACCATGTGCTGTAATGTGCAGACTTGGTAGAGGCGTTTGGGAAGCGGTAACGCTTCCCAAACGCCTCTCTGCCACCTGCACACAACGCTAGTGTGAACATAGCCTTAGGGAGTATGTCACCAAGTAGGAAATTACATTCCTGAGGGCGCTCTGTGCAGCAGCTGTGTACAGAATGCCTCCAGGTTGCCGTATCGCATTGCACTTTACAGAAAATTGCAGAGCTGAAGTTTGAAAGGAAGGGTAATTTTAATATTAAATTACACTATGGCTTGTATAGCAATTATATATGATATATTATTTTTTTTATTTGTTAAATGTTTATCTCCATGAAAGTGGAGTTATCCTCCAAACTTTGTGTCAGCAGAGAGACTTGGACAAAAAAAACGGGAACACTCCTAAAGCTTGTCCTGATAATGTAAATGTTAGCGCAAATTAAAAAGTATCACGGACGCTACTTTTGCTACAAGTGTGCTGATAAGGCTACAATCACTTCAAGTATTTAATTCTAAAATCTCTAATTTGTTACTGTGATAAATATGACTATACTTGACCTGTGTGTTTAATTTTGATTCATTTTTTAGATGAAAATTTCATTTTCGGACATTTAGATATATGCAAATCTCCAAATGGACATAGTAATGAGTATAAACAAATCTAAAAAAAAGTTAATGAAATTAACTAATGCATTCATTTTATTCATTTCATTCAGATGACGCCACATGATGCAATAGTGGTTCAGGTCTATGGGGAAATTAATTCAATTTTCAGATTTCTTTGATAATTTTGATTCAGATAACAAATGGATCAGAATTTGTTTCCATTTGCACATAACACCAGTCAATATTGTCCAATCAGTGCATGCCATTTCTCTTGGTGGGCTGGACTAGCGTCTGAAAATAATGAATCCTTCCTATTCATATCCATCACAATCTTTTGGAAAAACTGCAACATTTTTTGAATCCTCTGGGCAATGAATATAGGAAATGAATGTCAAAGATACAAAAAGAATTCCAAAAACAATCTGTTGCCATGATGATGCATTTTTGACAAAGCACGATCATGTGAAATGTGTCATCATGGCAACCACAATTCCATCTGGCTCTATACACCAAGCCTTGCTTGACTGATGATCCATGGCTCCTGTTTCAGCTCATTTATGGTCCATCTGAGGACACTTCCGGTGCACCTAGATGTCAATTCTGATGTGCAGTCTTTACCAACACTGCTGCATAGTCCAGAGGCCGATCTGTCTCAACCCTGGTATCCACACCATCTGTCAGATGGTTGCTTTGCTGTGGTCATATAGCTGAATCACCAATTCACCACCTTCATGTTCCTGCTTGGACTTTCTCAGCTATCATTCAGTGAACCGGTTTGCTATTATTCACCTCTGCCAACAGCACATTTCAGAAGTCACACTGAACATCCCTCCGTGTCCAATCAAGATGTTTTTACATTGACTGCTGTTATATTTTTTATTATTATGACTGAATAAACTTTTATCTACATTGGACTTTATTTTGTCCTCCTGGTAATATTTTGGTTGCACTTGCATACTCTAGCACCATCTTGTGCCTTTTATCTATAGCGCTCTTCTTCATTTTCTCCTTGCACACTAACATATTGCTCCTGATTGTTGGATAGAGCTGCTTGTGGTATTGGCCCCAATGTTTGTTGGCTACGTATTTATAATCAGGGACATTAGCACCCAGTAGTGAGTCTTTTGAAAAAGAGGAACCCTTTGAACCCACTGAAGAATGTAGGCTTTTATTAAATGTATCCTCCAATAGAATTTAACTTCTAAGCATCACTGGACTTCTGGTGCTTTCCTCACCATACACTCATACTCTAGATATGTGCCATACTATATCCAAAGCTGAAAAAGTTTTGGCTGGAGCTGGGCTTTATAGAAAATGAATTGAAAGAAATGCAGAGGCTTCCATGGATAACATTTCCTAGATGATAGTTATGTGTCTTTTAAAAAAAAAAAAAAAAAAAAAAAGGAGGATGGATAACTGAAGTTACACACTGCAGAGCTCAGTAAGGAGAGCTCTGAGAGCTGATTGGAGGGAGGGGACACCCCCCCCTTCACACAGCATACAGGAAAAGAGTTGAGGCTGTCAATCTGCTGGAGCTCCCTCCCCTGTCACCATTTTTCTTTTTGTGTCAAGAAAACCTGTCAGAAGTGATTCATACTGATAGCAGAGGAACAAAACAGCAGATAGAAATATCATTTAGTGTAATTTGACACTTAGGGGTTTATTTACTAAAGCTGGAGAGTGCACAATCAGGCTCACTTCTGCATAGAAACCAATCAGCTTCTAACCTCAGCTTGTTCAATTAAGTGTTGACAGTAAAACCTGGAAGCCGATTGGTTTCTTTAAAGTGAGTCTGATTTTGCACTCTCCAGCTTTAGTAAATAAACCCACAATATAGAGGGATATGCTTGACTGGTACACTCTTCACTTCTCCCTGAGATTGACTAGAATAACCACACTGACAACAAAGATACTTTTAACTGCATTGATACTTTATTATCTAAGTATCGGCCACATCTTGATATCTATGAATAATGAACAATCAACCAATAAAACATATCTAACACCAAATCCCTTTTTTTATTATTATTATTATTATAATACAGGATTTATATAGCGCCAACAATTTGCGCAGCGCTTTACAATATAAGGGAGACAGTACAATTACAATACATTTCAGTACAGAAGGAATAGGAGGTCCCGGCTCGTGGAGCTTACAATCTAAAGGAAGGGGGAGGTGATACAAAAGATGATAGCTGCGGGGGATGATCTGGCGGAGGTGATGTAGGCTTCCCTGAAGTGAGTTTTCAAAGATCGCCTAAAGGCAGACGGGTGAAGGCTGACCGGACATGCTGTGGTAGGGAGTTCCAATGGATGGGAGAGGCTCTGGAGAAGTTCTGGAGGTGAGCGTGGTAGGAGGTGATGAGGGAGCCAGAGAGGAGGATATCATGGGAGGAGCGGAGTGGGCGATTTGGGCAGTATCTGTGGATGAGGTTGGTGATCTAACTAGGAGCAGTGTTGTGGATGGCTTTGTAAGCTGTGGTTAGTATTTTGAATTCTATACGTTGGGTTAGTGGAAGCCAGTGGAGGGATTGGCAGAGAGGGGCAGCAGTCGCTGATTGGTTGGTAAGGTGTATGAGTCTAGCAGCAGCATTCATAATAGACTGAAGGGGGGGGGATAGCCTGTGTAACGGTAGACCAGTGAGGAGGGAGTTGCAGTAATCGAGCAGTGCTTTTAGCAGTGCTGACTGGCGTATCTCCACTTTTCTTCCTTAGCGGGAGCCAATTCAGCCCCCAGCCATCCAGGTTAGGCTCAGGGGCTTACCTGGGCCTCCTGCTACCAATTCCACCGCCTCTACCAGCCACCTCAGCCTGCAAAAGGGATAAACGCCAGTTGTGACAAAAAATACAACAAATATACATGACTGGAACCAATAATAACAACAAGTTGTTTCTTAATTAATTACTTTGTATTTATTCATTGTCCTGTAAGTAAAAAACTGCAATTTTTTAAATTTATGTGTGTATTCTCTTTCCTTTTTTTTCTTTTTTTCAGTTATTTATATATGTATTTATTTATTTTTTAATAAATGTCATAAGCAAAGCCATAACAACAAAACCCAGGAACAAAAACTTGGGGAGGGAGGGTAGAGACTTCTTTCTTCATGGAAGGGCGCCAACTGAGTGACCAGTATGTCACAGGACTTAAACGTGATACAGGAGTCCCCTCCTTTTTCTTCCTCCTACCAATAATCTGCCACCACAATCCAAATCAAGCCCCTTCACCATCCTGCCCTTCTGCCATCGCTTAACCCCTTTATTACCCTACAGACTAGTCCGAAGGGACTGTCCCCAGTCATGATGCCTGCTGTGTTTATAACACAGGGCATTGCTTTGTCTGAGGTTTACAACCACTTTAAACTTGCCATATGCTTGTTCTGTATCAGTGTCTTAGAAAGCAATGAATCCATTAGATCAGGATGATTGCTGGAAAATTGACAGTTTCTGAAGTAGGCCAGAGATTTTGCCCAATAATTATTTCCTTTAACACAATTTGGTCTGTGGAGATGTGGATAATCTTATAATGCACACAACCAAATAATCCACTGCTCTTCTGCAGATAATATGTCCATCTGCACAGGGGCGGACTGACCATTTGGAAACTCGGGCACTGCCCGAGGGCCCGGGGTCAGTAGGGGGCCCCATGAGATGCCCCTGGTACCTTTTTTCATAGGCTTTTTTGAGTTTGGGCAAAGACACAAGGGCCCCATGACCCCCATGAGTTGTCAGTCCGCCCCTGCATCTGCATGTGCTGGCTCCCTAAGCAGACCATCTATTGCTGAACATGCAAACATTATTCTAGAGTGCAGTGTCCCTTTTTTCTACAAAACCTTACATTTACAATTATTAATTCAACTGTTGTAAAAGGTAAGTTCACCTGAACCTCCACCCTCCATTGTGCTTCACTCAGCAATTAACTTAAATTATGAATAAACCCATTGCTGAGTTAAACATTGTTTGTGAGTGGAGATTTGGGTAATCTTGCCTTTTACAACAGATGGATTAAAGTGGTAGTAAACACTGTTTGCTCACTTGTACCTATAGGTAAGCTTATAATTTATTTATTTCAGGTACTTATATAGCGCCGTCAATTTACGTAGCGATTTACATATATATTGTACATTCACATCAGTCCCTAACCCTCAAGGGGCATACAATCTAAGGTTCCTAACTTACATTCATACATACACATACTAGGGCCAATTTAGACAGGAGCCAATTAACATACCAGCATGTCTTTGGAGTGTGGGAGGAAGCCCGAAGGAAAACCACGCAGGCACACGGAGAACATGCAAACTCCAGGCAGGTGGTGCCATGGCTGGGATTCGAACCAACAACCCTGGTACTGTCACAGGTGGAAGTGCTAACCATTTAGCCACTGTGCTGCCCATAATAAAGCTTACCTGTAGGTATAAAGGAATATCTCCTAAATATGCACTGTTTAGGAGATATTTACTACTTTTGCAGCCTTAGACATCACCTGAACATCTGCACTCTGAAGGAATGCATGCCGCTCTGTGCCATGGCCCTGACTCCCATGCATATGTACGGGTGTGTTGCAATCAAAGCTCTACCGTGCAAATGGTCGGAGCCCACAAACCCGAAAGGAAGACTGGATGAAGATGAACGCCTTGTCCGTCATGACAGCATGCCACTGGAGGGCTTTTTTTTTAAGATAAGTCTTTCATAATGTGCTACTATGTGACCATACCGGCACATTATGCTCGTAACTTGTAAGAGGAAGTTTATTTTTTAAGGACCTTTACTAATGCTTTAATAAATACATACATTGGCTTTTATTCTAGACTGCAACATGCCCTATTATTCTGCAATGTTTGCTTAATTTGAAATGGGCCATTCAGTAAAACCCAGAACCCTGTAGGAGTTGGCACTCTCATCTTTGATAAATTCCCTAGAGAGGATTGGATGATATTACATGTGAATCACTATTCATTTTTTGTATCTAGGATATATGCCATAGCCCAACTCCAGCTTTTTTTTAATAATAATATATATTTTTTTTCCTATAGTTTAAATAAAGTTAAATGTACTATTTATCTTCTCCAAGAGCGAGCACTGCACTCCGCATTCTCTTCCACTTTAGAGTCGAATAATGCCCAGCCTCATCTAACAGCTTCCTGTGAGCCCAGGCTATGATGGACATTCTCTCTGACCTCAGCATGTTTCACAGATTGGGATTAAAGATACTGAGGTACTAAATGGCAGTAACATGTCATAACATTGTGATTCCTGAGAACCATTCTTTACAGCTTTGAAGATCATCCACACTTCAAAGTACAGCATTTGTCAAGTGACCACATAGATAATGTTCTGTATTAAGGGATGTATGCTTTAATTTTCTAATTAAAGTGATTCTAAAGGCTTATTTAAAAAATAAAAACATGTCTATACTTACCTGCTGTGTGTAGTGGTTTTGCACAGAGCAGCCTGGATCCTCCTCTTCTTGAGTCCCCCACTGGCACCCATGGCCCCTCCCTCCTGTCGGGTGCCCCCACAGCAAGCAGCTTGCTATGGGGGCACACACAGAGCCACGGCTCAGCCCTGCCCCTTCTTTCTTCTTATTGACTCACTGGCTGTGATTGATGCCACTAGCTCCCGCTGCTGGCTCAGCCAGTGAGGAGAGGGAGTCCCGGGATAGCCGAGACTCCAGTGCATATCACTAGATTTAGAGGGGGTTTAGGTGAGTATTAGGGAGGCTGGGGGGGGGATACTGCACAGAGAAGGTTTTTTTTTTACCTTCATGCATAAAGGTTAAAAACCTTGAGCCCTTACAACCATTTTATTTTTTTAAGAAACCCCTTTATTGCTTTTCATATATGCTTTTGTTTATTCAAATTTAGATGAGAATTTAAAGGCAGGAAGGGGAGCAGAAAAAGGATTTAATTTTCATTAAGAAAGCTTGAGTTGGGCTTTAGTGATTCTTAAATAGGACATGTTGAAGTTAAAGATACACACTGTTTATATATGACATGTTATGTGCAGTTATATTTCTTTTTATTGGAGAAAAATGCTAAATTATTAGAAAGTTATTTGGTTTGAGAGGCCAGACCCTTGTGATTCCCTTTGCTGTAAGTTATTTTGCCTTTTCGGTCTCAGCAGGAGCTGTATTATTTATTTGTTTGTCTCTGTATGAAAATCTCTGTCTTTCCATATTTCCATTTGTGCCTCTGATCAAAATCATTTATCCAAACAAGGGCACTCCTGATTAATTCAAGACATCAAGAAAATACACAGGGAATTGTGCCTGACAAATAAGTTAATGTCACAACCAAAGGAGATAAAAATGAAATGTGTGTGACTGAACATGTGCCTTATTAGAGAGGCAAACTAATGAATGCATGAGATACCAAGAAATGTCATAATGTTTATTTTATACTACTTTGCTGATTCTGCTGAGATTGGTTCCTAATACAATGATAGAATTTAAAGCATCAATCATATATTTATTTACTTTAAAGCATTTGTAAATCATTTTTTTCTCTTTTAAAATAAACATATTATACTTACCTGTTCTATGCACTGGTATTGCATAGAGTGGCCCCGATCCTTCTCTTCTTGGGTCCCCAATCAGCGCTCATGGCTTCTCCACTTCTTGGTGTGCCACCAAAGGAAGCTGCTTCCTATCATGGCACACTTGTGACCTCAATCCCAAACCACTCTGCCTGCATCTATGGACACAGACAGTGAGGCTCGATCCCTCCCTTTACTCCTTTTCTGTCATGGGATTTGACTGACAGTGGTGGGAGCCAATGGCTCCTGATGAGGAGAGTGGGGAGAAGAGGAGAGAGCAGCTGCAGATGGGCACATCGCTGGATCAACATAGTATAAGGGGGGTGAGGGGGCAATACAAAAATTGAAACCATACTGAAACATTTTTGGCCCTACTTCTCCTTATGGATCATAGGAGTGCTAAAGTCCTCTGTTGGCTGATGTCCCAGCAAGCTGCTGAAAGCCTGAGCCAGCCACTCCCGTGCCCTTCACAGTCTGGTGTTCTAGTGAGCGCTGGAGGGGCAGAGCAGCGAGCTGGTGACTGACAATCACTGGCTCTCAGGTCACTGCAGACTGGGAACTGAGCAAATCAGTGGTCTTTGATCAGTTCTCAGTCTTAGAAGCAACAGGGGACAGATGCAGTATCAAACTGATGCTGCATCCACCTACAGTGGGGAAAAAGGTATTTAGTCAGCCACCAATTTTGTAAGTTCTCCCACTTAAAAAGATGAGAGAGGCCTGTAATTGGCATCATAGGTAGACCTCAACTATGAGAGACAAAATGAGAAAAAAAATCCAGACAATCACATTGGCTGATTTGGAAAGAATTTATTTGCAAATTATGGTGGAAAATAAGTATTTGGTCACCTACAAACAAGCAAGATTTCTGGCTCTCACAGACCTGTACCTTCTTCTTTAAGAGGCTCCTCTGTCCTGCACTCATTACCTGTATCAATGGCACCTGTTTGAACTTGTTATCAGTATAAAAGACACCTGTCCACAACCTCAAACAGTCACACTTCAAACTCCACTATGGTGAAGACCAAAGAGCTGTCCAAGGACACCAGAAACAAAATTGTAGACCTGCACCAGGCTAAGAAGACTGAATCTGCAATAGGCAAGCAGCTTGGTGTGAACAAATCAACTGTGGGAGCAATAATTAGAAAATGGAAGACATACAAGACCACTGATAATCTCCCTCGATCTGGGGCTCCACGCAAGATCTCACCCCGTGGGGTCAAAATGATCACAAGAACGGTGAGCAAAAATCCCAGGACCACACGGGGGACCTAGAGAATGACCGGCAGAGAGCTGGGACCAACGTAACAAAGGCTACCATCAGTAACACACTACGCCGCCAGTGACTCAGATCCTGCAGTGCCAGACGTGTCCCCCTGCTTAAGCCAGTACATGTCCGGGCCCGTCTGAAGTTTTAGAGAGCCTTTGGATGATCCAGAAGAGGATTGGGAGAATGTCATATGGTCAGATGAAACCAAAATAGAACTGTTTGGTAGAAACACAACTCGTCGTGTTTGGAGGAGAGAGAATGCTGAGTTGCATCCAAAGAACACCATACCTACTATGAAGCAATGGGGGTGGCAAAATCATGCTTTGGGGCTGTTTCTCCGTAAGGGGACCAGGACAACTGATCCATGTACAGGACAGAATGAATGGGGCCATGTATTGTGAGATTTTGAGTGCAAACCTTCTTCCATCAGCAAGGGCATTGAAGATGAAACGTGGCTGGGTCTTCCAACATGACAATGATCCCAAACATACCGCCCGGGCAACGAAGGAGTGGCTTCATAAGAAGCATTTCAAGGTCCTGGAGTGGCCTAGTCTCCAGATCTCAACCCCATAGAAAACCTTTGGAGGGAGTTGAAAGTCCGTGTTGCCCAGCGACAGCCCCAAAACATCACTGCTCTAGAGGAGATCTGCATGGAGGATGGGCCAACATACCAGCAACAGTGTGTGCCAACCTTGTGAAGACTTACAGGAAATGTTTGACCTCTGTCATTGCCAACAAAGGATATATAACAAAATATTGAGATGAACTTTTGATATTGACCAAATACTTATTTTCCACCATAATTTGCAAATAAATTCTTTCCAAATCAGCCAATGTGATTGTCTGGATTTTTTTTCTCATTTTGTCTCTCATAGTTGAGGTCTACCTATGATGCCAATTACAGGCCTCTCTCATCTTTTTAAGTGGGAGAACTTTCACAATTGGTGGCTGACTAAATACTTTTTTGCCCCACTGTAGGTATATAATATATATATATATATATATATATATATATATATATATATATTTATTATTATTATTTTTTTTTTTTTCGGACCCCATACTTCTATTTTATTGCAGGGAGTGCATTAAGGTAAAAAAATGTTTAGGCTTTAAAACCACTTTAATAGAAAATATAAATACTTCCGCAAAATCAGGATAATTTTACATCAGTATTCCTCTACCTGAAGAAATTCATTGTAGTCAATAGGGAAAGCAAAATGATGGTGTTTTATAGAGATATCTAGGGGCACTATAGACTTTAAATAGTTTTGAGAGTTAAAGCTTCTTTGAACTATCCTGCTCTTTTTATTTTTCTCTGAACTGACTGATCTGCATGATTCTCCAAGGACAAAAGGTTCTCCAACCTTGTCTTCGGTCTTGTACTGATGGTATGGGCTCATTTCCCTTCATGAAATAGTTTGCTCTGATTTTACTGCACATTATAAGCAAGCCAGGTACAGCCCACATTATTTTCTGGCTTAAAGTGGTGGTAAACTCTCAGTTTTGATATTTATCTACAGGTAAGCTTATAATAACGCTTACCTGTAGTTAAAATATCTCCAAAACGTTCACCACTTAAGAGATATTCTTGGGAGCAGCTATTGATTTCTCTGGTGCATGCACTCTGAAGTAACGGCATACCAAGCCATTCCTTTAGAGCTCTGTGCCCGTGACCCTTGAAGGAAGACCAGGTGACAATGAAAGCCACTGGAGTTGTGACAGCACCACTGGAGGGCTTCATTCTCAGGTAAGTCTTTCATAATGCATACTAGCACATTATGCCATTTTCTTTCACATTTACTACCACTTTGAAGACATTTAGCATCATCTAGACCTTTGCTCTCCAGCTTAACTGTACCTGGCTCACCCCTTTTCTTTATTAGGCATCAGTACATACATTTGTAGAGGCTCAGCATCACAGGTAGTTGTTTACCGTGGGCAGTATGCATGCACAGGTAGCCTGACTATGAATGTACATGCCCCCAGACTGACATTCACCCATAAAGGCATTTTGATATTTGCATATCTTCACCCAAGAGCCAGTTCACTGTTTGCATTGGTGTTGAGAGCTGAGAGAACTGAGGCAGCTTACTGTAATATTTCAAGAAACTATACACTGCTGTCACCTAGCCACTTCTACCAGTCGTTTTTTACTGGTAACCTGGAAAAATGACATTAAAAACTAAGACAATGTTTAAACAGTATAAACACAATATGGAAATACTGTCTATACCCATAACAAGTAATGTGACTGGTTTATACTTACAAAAGTCAACACAGTGTGACAAATTATCAGCCCCTGATATTTACAGACAGTTGTAAAACAGATTTTACAAAATGTCCATAAATTTACTGATGGTTGGCAACCCTGGTAATAATCTGCCTGCATAAACCTAGTCATGGCTTCACTTTGTTTGAAATAAAGTATGTAATGAAAATAGAGAGGTTTTATTTAAAAATGTAATTAGTATGTAAATGAATCACAGAAGGGAAAATATAAGTGGATTCAATTTCAGATTTAAAGCTAGGGGGTCAGCAGTCAAGCCTTGCTCATATAGTACAGAACACTTAGATGGCCTTTGTAGCCATTTTGGTGAGGGACATCCCAGATCTGTGGGTCCAAGACACTTCTACCAGGGGGTAAAGTTTAGAGTTTCATACTAAACTCTAAACTTTCTTTGGGTTCAGATGTTCTGAATAGAATTTTTCAAGTTTGTCATCACCTCCCTCCAGCAATGAGATCTCCTTGCTTTTATGGACATCCAGGATTCCTATTTGCACATCTCTATTTTTCCCCCACACCAGCAGGTTTTGCAATTTGTGGTAGGCAAGTGCAACGTTTAGTTTGTCACTTTTCCCACTGACCTGTCCACAGCTCCATATGTCTTCATAAAGTGCTGGCCCCTTTCCTGGCTTTGCTCTACTCTGCATTGTGTATTCTTGGTGTTACACAACCCTCTCCTCCTCAAAAAACTATATATACTTGATCTCCGTGATTGTACTCTCCGTTGGTTTGCATCTTACCCATCTCACGGCACCTTTAGTGTCACTTTACAACTCTACGACCTCCTTTCCTATTCCCCTTCTCCATCATCGGGGTCACCCAAGGTCCTGTCCTTGGACCTCTCCTATTCTCTATCTACACTTCCCTGGGTCAGCTGATAGCTTCCCATGGTTTCCAATGCCATTTCTATGCTGATGACACACAAATCTCTCTCTCTACCCCTCAGCTCCCCCCATCAATTTCCTCACGTATCACTGATTACTAACAGACATATCAGACTGGATGTCACACCACTTCCTAAAACTCATTCTATCCAAAACTGATCTCATAATATTTCCTCCCCCATGTGTCTCTTCTCCTGATTTCTCTGTCAAGATCAATAGCACAGCTATCAACCTGTCTCAGAATGCCAGGGTACTAGGGGTAACCCTGGATTCTGAACTAGCCTTTCAGGCCCACGTCCAATCCCTTTCCAAATCATGATGCTTCAACCTCTGCAACATCTCCAGAATATGCCCCTTTTTAACTAAATGACACCACAAAGCTTCTAATTCACTCCCTGATTATCTCTCACATCTATTTCTACTACTCTCTGCTCATTAGCCTAACTTTACATAGGCTATCCCCCTTCAGTCCATCATGAATGCTGCTGCCAGACTCATCCATCTTACAAACCGTTCAATGTCTAGTACCCCTCTCTGTCAAATCTCCACTGGCTTCCACTCGCCCAATGAATAAAATTCAAAATACTAACAAAACGTACAAAGCCATACACAACTCTTCCCCCAGCTACATCCCTAACCTGGTCTCAAAATATCAACCAAACCACTCTCTTTGGTCCTCCCAAGCCCTTCTGCTCTCTAGTTCCCATGTTCACCTCTAGGACTTCTCCCGAGCTTTTCCCATCCTATGAAACTCCCTACCCCAATGTGTCTGACTGTTTCCTAATCTATCCACCATTAGATGATCCCTGAAAACCCCTCCCTTTAAAGAAGCCTATCCTGCTTCTAACTAATAAACAATGTTTTTTCTTTCTCCATCAGCTTATCCCCCACAGGTATTACCTTTTGTGTCACTCGACCCTCCCTCTTAGATTGTAAGCTCAAACAAGCAGGGCCCATTGATTCCTCTTGTACCAAATTGTATTGTAGTTGTACTGTCTGCCTTTATTTTGTAAAGTTCTGCACAAACTGTTTTATAAATCCTGAATAATAATAAGGTTGGTTTGATGCCTAAATCTTCTCCAAGCTGATCTCTTTCTTCACCTCTACTAAGGCATTGTCCTGAAGTTCTTTTGCCTGGTTTCTAAACATCTTAAGGATTTTTTCTACTGTTTAGACATAGTCTGTGCTACTTGAGTTTATTTCTTGGCTACAGCATGTTTCACACAATCAGATTTCCTCTTTGCTCTTTCTGAGGCTTCTCATAGGGATTTCCTGCTTCTCATTCCACCATTGCCAAGTGGATTAGACAGGTCATAGCTCAAGCCTATTCTTTGCAGGATAAAGTTCAACATTTCCCATCAAGGAGCACTTCACCAGATCAGCAGGTGCCTCTTGGGATTTTCAGCATCATGCGTCTGTCACAGATTTGCAAGGCTGCCACCTGGTCTTCTGTTCAAACGTTCACCACGTTTTACTAGGAGGATGTTCAGGCCTTTGCTGATGCCAGATTCAGCAGTAAATTGCTGTGCAAAAGTAGAGTCCTTGACCTTTGGTTATGTGGGCCTGTTTTTGTTTGTTTGTGGTGTTGCCTGCACCTCATTTTGTATTGCTTATACTGTAGATGCCCCAGTTGCCTACGACTCTGCCTGTTTATTGTTATTATTTTAACTGTTCAGGACACTCCCCTAAGTTTGTGTATCCTTTTATTACATGCTAAAAAAATTGAGGATTGCTGAGAAAGGGAGAGATTATGTGGGGCCTTTACAGCTCTTCTTTGCCATTTTCCAATCACCTGAAGGTAGCAGCATATATAACCCATTCATCTAAGACTCTGCCTGTGTCCAGTACTGTACTCCAAGTACAGATTCTACAGATAAATCAACAATCAATAACCTCTCATAGCAAATTTACCTTAGTTGGGCTACTTACATTGGCATCTCACCTGAGAAAATTGGTATGGACTATATGTGTTGGAAATAGAATTTTCCTGATAACACACAGTACATGGCACATTGTATAGAGGAAGGTTGCTATATCTCACAGGACGTAAAAATAGGCGGAAGGAAGAGAGAGAATTTCATGAGAAATCAGTCAGTGGCATATAAGCAAGGTATAACCATACAAAATATTAGAATGCTAGACTTTAGGGCTCAAATCACAGAGGTGATTTTACAGGCTGACAAAAACCAATGTGTCTATGCAGATATAGGTGTTTACAAGTGTATTAGAAGATCAGCATTTACAGGATGAAAAAAAAACACCAAAGGCTAATTCAGTAAAGGAGCTGAAGAGCAGAAAAAACTCTGAACTTGTCTAAAACGCGCTTGAACGCTAGATGCAATGAAGCACGTTAGGGTGTTTCACCATTAATGCATTCCAATGGGCAAAATATTAGTATTTTGGCTAATGGAATCCATTAATGTTCAAACATCTGTCAGAAATGTGTTCAGTGGTGCTAAACAGACACCCTGTGTTCATGAGACCTTAAAGTAAATCTCTAGGCAGGAGAATAAAATTCATGTGATTTTCTTAAAGCGAAATTCCAGTTACATAGTTGGTCTGGCTGAAAAAAAAAAAAAGGACAACATCCATCCAGTTCAACCATTAAAAAAAAAAGACATAATCCTACACCCACAGTTGATGCAGAGGAAGGCAAAAAAAAACAAGCAAAGCATGATCCAATTTGCTCCTGCAGGGGAAAATAATTCCCTCCTGATTCCACGAGAGGAAATCGGATATTCCCTGGATCAACTTTACTTATAAATGTTAGTATCCAGTTATTTTCTGTGTATCCAAGAAAGAATCCAGGACTTTTTTAAAGCAATCCACTGAGCTGGCCAGAACCAACTCTTGAGGGAGTCTATTCCACATTTTCACAGCTCTCACTGTGAAGAAACCTTTCTGTATTTGGAGATTAAATTTATTTTCCTCCAGATGTAAAGAGTGCCACCTTGTCCTCTGTGATGACCTCAGGGTGAATAGCTCCACACCGAGTTCACTATTTGAACCACTGATGTATTTATACATGTTGATCATATCCCCCCTTAATCTCCTCTCCTCAAAAGAGAATAAATTCAGTTCCTCTAATCTTTCCTTATAGCTGAGCTCCTCCATGCCTCTTATCAGTTTGGTTGCCCTTCTCTGCACTTTCTCCAGTTCCCCAATGT
The DNA here is from genome assembly GCF_062004578.1 of Staurois parvus. Classification (NCBI taxonomy): domain Eukaryota; kingdom Metazoa; phylum Chordata; class Amphibia; order Anura; family Ranidae; genus Staurois; species Staurois parvus. The sequence continues at coordinate 355,422 of NW_028317931.1, read as the reverse complement.
GCTTTTGTGAATTGGTGCCCAAAACTGAACTGCATATTCCAGATGAGGTCTTACTAATGATTTGTACGGTGGGAAATGATATCTCTCTCTCTGGAGTCTATACCTCTTTTAATACAAGAGAGGATTTTGCTCGCTTTAGAAACTGCAGCTTGGCATTGCATGCCATTATTAAGCTTGTAATCTACCAGAACCCCAAGATCCTTCTCCACCATTGATTCCCCCAGTTGTACCCCCCCTAGTATGTATGATGCATGCATATTCTTAGCTCCCAAGTGCAGAACCTTACATTTATCAACATTAAACCTCATTTGCCACATAGTTGCCCAATTAAACAGAGCATTGAGGTCGGCTTGTAAGTTGGAGAAATCCTGTAAGGACGTTATTCCACTGCACAGCTTGATGTCATCTGCAAAGACTGAAATGGGATTTTCAATCCCAGATCCTATATCTTTTATAAATAATATATTAAAAAGTAAGCGTCCCAACACTGAACCTTGGGTTACACCACTGAGAACCCTAGACCATTCACAGTATGAATCATTAACCACTACTCTCTGAATACGATCTTTTAGCCAGTTTTCTAAACTTTTTCATATGGATTTTTCCAAGCCCATAGACTTTGCCTTACACATTAGCCATGTGTGGGGAACTGTGTCAAACGCTTTTGCAAAAAAGTATACCATGTCCACCGCCACCCCTCTCTGTCCAAGGTTTTGATCATCTCCTCATAAAAAGAAATCAGATTTGTTTGACAACTTCTGTCTTTTATGAATCCATGCTGTCTGTGGCTTAAAATATTTTTTTCCAGCAAGAACTCATCTATGTGGTCTTTTATTAAACTCTCCAGTATCTTCCCAACTATAGAAGATACTGGAGATTTTGACCCCTTTTTAAATATTGGCGCCACATTGGTTCTACACCAAACCAGTGGTGCTATGCCTGTCATTAATGAGTCCCTAAAAATGAGAAACAATATCTTTGAAATGACAGAACTCAATTCTTTAAGGACCCATGGGTGCATGCCATCCAGTCCAGGTGCTTTATTCACCTTTATTCTGTCTAAATATTTTTGAATCATATCAATTGTGAGCCAATGTGGATGATCTAGAGCTGTGTCAATACCATGCCCATTATGGACAAAATCTCCCCCATGCTCCTTTGTATACACAGAGCTGAAGAAGGTATTTAATAAATTTGCCTTCTCTTTGTCCCCAGTCACCCACTCTAGATTATTTCGTAAAGGGCCTACATGCTCGGACCGGAGCTTTTTATTATTGATATATTTGAAGAATTTTTGAGGGTTTGTCCAGCTATCTTTTGCAATCTGTCGTTCGTTTTAAATTTTTGCAACCTTTATTTCCTTTTTGCATATTATTATTATTATTATTACTACGAGTTTATATAGCGCCAAAGGGTTTGCTCAGCGCTGTACAATATTCTGTTATATTCTTTTTAATGTTTAAACGGTGATAGCGTTCCTTCATTTTTATATATCATAAAAGCTTTTTCTATTATCTATAGCTTTTTTAACTTTTTAAAAAACTGTTAAAAATTGTATTTTCCCATGCATTGGGGCTGTGTCCACACTGCATAGGTTAAGTGCTTGTTTTGTCTAGGGGCTCAGGTAAAAACTGTACTTACCCTTTCCCCGATCCTCCAGAAAACCGCACCACCCACAGCGGTTGACTGCTACCATCCTCACATCCGGCGTGATGACGTCAGAAACAGCCCATTCACATGGCTGCTAGCATGCAGGGGTGCAGAAGCAGTGGGGACCAGTCTTGCGCTTGGAGGATGGACGGATTAGGTAAGTATATCGTTGCTTCCTGGACCCATACACAAAAACGAGCCCAGCCCCACTACATGGGAAAATAATAATTATGCCCAGATTACTTCAATTAGAGTCAAGCTGGGAATTTCTACTGGATAAAATATCCCTTTTAAATATCAGATGCTTAAAGATGATATAGTGATTTTGAAAGGATGGAACACGCCTAGCATCACATGGCATGACTGAAACTGTCATATTGTTATTTCATTGTCTACATTTAACACTAGAAAATAGCAAATTAAATGGACTCTTCCATATTACTCATGCTCTAGAAGATGGTGCTGAACTGGGGGTTTGTGTACAACTTTTCTGCTCCCCAATGGGGAAAGGAAAATCAATAGCCCCTCCAAGATAAACCATTAAATCAAAATTTAGAAAATGTTAAAGAAGCAAAGATTTTAAAACAATTTTGTCCAAGAGAAAGGCAAGCCCTCAATAAAAGCCCAACTCTAAGCTGATCAAAACTTGAAATCTATGTGTCCTTATAAACAGGGTATAACGCTTAGTTAGTCCAGGAGGGTTTTAATGTAAAAGAATACTTGCCTAAGTCCCCAATCCCACATGCTTCCTTCCTGCTGGTTCCAGTAGCGATGACAAGTCTCCTAAAACCACTCCTTTTCTCTAATTATCTTGCAACTCCTCTGCATTAAATCTTCAATTACAATGTAGAAACAGCAGCCCATTTTTGTTAGCCACACCACAGTTCAACTGTAAATAATCCACAATAAGTGTCTTTCTTCATCTATCCAATGGTAAACCTCCCCTCTTAGCAGAAAACTCCATTAAGGGTTTGAAGTTAGACAGTAAAAGTGATCATGCCTGAACTGCAATGCTCCAAACTCATATGTGTGAGTCATAAGCATTTCTGAACATCCATCTGACTGTTTTTCTTGGTGTATATTAAAGGTTTTTGTAGTAAAAGCCAAGAAAACTTGGCTTGGTTGGCTTGACTTGGAAACCGCTGTAGTGTAATAATGTGCTTTACTAAACAAAAGCTGCATATACTGTAACTGCAGGATACACAAAGCATAGCATGGAAAGTATAACAAAACATGTCTCGAACATGCACAAGCTGAATATCTTCCTAGCAAATATGCATGTACAATATTTATGCAATAAATATAAAAAACAGCTACTCAACTTAGGCTTTCCATTGCAAAATCCGCACGTTCCTAACCCCAGAAACCACTAAACAGCTCATCCACTCCCTCATCATATCATGACTCAATTACTGCAACTCCCTCCTTACTGGCCTGCCTCGCCGCTGGTTATCCCTGCTTCAGTCGATCCCGAATACAGCTGCCAGACTCATTCACCTTTCCAACTGCTCCGTTTCCGCCACCCCCCTCCGCCAATCCCTCCACTGGCTTCCGATTGTGCAACGGATCAAATTCAAAATCCTAATACTGACGTACAAAGCTGTCCACCATACTGCCCCGAACTACATCACTGACCTAATATCCAAGTACCACCCAACACACACACTCCACTCCTCACAAGACCTCCTTCTCTCTAGTTCCCTGGTTTCCTCCTCCCATGCCCCCCTCCAGGACTTCTCCAGGGTGTCACCCATCCTCTGGAACTCCCTGCCCCAACCCATCAGATTATCACCTACTCTCCTCTCCTTTAGGCGCACCCTGAAGACCCACGTCTTTAGGGAAGCCTACCCCACCCCCTGCTAACTTGCCGACCTCCTCCACTCTTCCTACCACTCCATCCCTCACAGCTTTCTCCTCCTGTGCCACCATCCCCTCCCTCCTAGAGTGTAAGCTCGAAAGAGCAGGGCCCTCGATCCCCTCATGTTTTGCATTGTATTGGTATTGTTCTGTCACATGTTCTGTCCCCCTTTGTAATGTACAGCGCTGAGCGAACTATTGGCGCTTTATAAATACTGTATGAAAGGATCTAGATAAACCTCCATTTTGTTAATGTACGCCATTTTAAGTATTAAGTTAGCTTTTTGCAGATATATTAGAAGCTTAATGAAACTGTTTTAGTTGTTCAAGGATGTATCAACAGAAGCTAACATGACCCTGACAATGTCTTTGTCTGGTTGTTTCTCAGAAAGTTAGCCAAAACAATTTGTACCAAGAAATGTATATGTTATGTTTCATGCAGTTAGCTCATGATGGAAATTTACAAGTTACAGTTTTGAAACTCGCTCCCCCCTCCCTTATTTTATCTGTATCCTATCTTAGTAATGCCTAATAAACTTTGAACATCTCTGAACATAAGCTGCCGTTATTTCCGTGTTCAAGGGGTGTTCCCAGAATTCTGCTGATAAACCAGGAATCTCCCCACAGACCGGGGGTCTCTGAGGGGATAAAGAAAATCATCCTTTCACTGTATAATAATTATAATAAGTCCAACTGTTTCCTCTTTCATCTTGAGAACAAGTGTGCCCTTCACTGTCCCTCAAAACAACTCCCCTTTCCAAAGTCCAGAACAACTCTTTTTGTCTCTCACCACATGAATATTCAAAGAGACCTCATCCCTCCCCCCACTTCCTGTACATCATTTCCTGTAAGGAGCTTCAGAACGGGTTAATTTACATATCGATAAAGGAGGCTTAACTACTAAAACAGCACATGGTCTTAAAATATAACAATATAACAAATATATAAGCTATAAAAACCACTAAATATCCATCGCAACACATTAACTCTTGATCTTGGCAGTTTAGTTTGATTATTTCGATGTCATGCTGTTCCAGACCACTTACATAATCAACATACCACTTTGCAAATTCACCTTCATGCCCTAGAAGTTTAACATGGCCCACTGCTGTGTTTCATGAAATAAGTATAATACATAGTCATTTTTGAAGAGTGTTGGGTGACTAGTTTGTACTGTACACATATACTTTCCCCAACAAGCCAGTATTAGTGAATCTCTGTTGTCGGCAGGCTAGTCTTCTCCCTAGAGTGCTTGCTTTTAGGAAGATGTTATTTTTTTCTGTTCTGTGCTCTTATGTGCTAGAAACCTTAAAATACTTCATAAGGCTGTGAAGTGCCGTGCAGAGAATAAGCAGTACTGCTGCTGCTCTCTTGCAGACACAGACTGCTACATCTAATTAGGGAGACTCGAATCCACTGAGGTACAGCCACGGGCACCAGAGGAGTACTCAGACTGTTGGCTTATTCTTCTCTTTTTATAGTGCTCTTCTGCTGGCAGACCACCTAAGTTCTCTGCTCTACCTATGTGAAGCTAAGAAAACTGCATTGTCAGTTATTTCTAACTTTAGAAGAGGTCTGTTCATACACCTTTATAAAAATATTTTTTACTGCTTAAGGTTGTCCAAAAGAAAATTACAAAAATGTAATTGAATGGAAATATTAGCAAAAACAATGGAAAATCCATCTGCTGATAACACCATAGAGTGTACGCTACAATACCATTTTTTTCCTATCACATTTTATTTTTCAAAAGAATTTCATAGTTAATACAAGATACAGCTCAAAGTCAAGTAATATCCAGGCATTTACATGGGAGATTGGTTCAACCTAGTGGTTACACATATTAAAACAAGGTTAACAAACAATCATAACTAGCTCTATATGATAAGCAGCACAATGGCCAATTGACTCCAACTAAGGGAACAAAATTTGGTCAAATTTGTGCAGGGAAATTTAAAGGGAATGGAACGTTTATCAAATGGGATGATTCTCAAAACCTTGTAGCCATTTCTCTACAGAAAGAGGCGTTGCAGAGGTGATCTAGGAACCACCAATGATGTGTATTAATCTAGGAAGGAATCATAGTGTCTCAGAATACAGGTAAGAGGATCCATGTCTAGATTTGTGCCCAGGATATTGTTAAAGGTTGTAATAACCAAGCACAATATATTTAGCTTGGGACACTGCCAGTGGATATGTATAAAGTTCCTTTAGGAATGACCATATCTGTTGCAGTAGAGATAGGATGAAGGAAAACCCTATATAGATGGGTGCAGTACCCTCTATGAAGAATGAAAAGCTGCATTAGCCTGTGAGAAGATAAGGCTATTAAATGAACAAACTGAAGTACAGTTAGGCCCATATACTGTATATTTGGACACAGGCACAATTTTAGTTTTTTTCAGGTATTTACCAAAACATATTCAAGCTATAGTTATATAATGGATATAGGCTGAAAGTGCACACTCTCAGGTTTAATTTGAGGGTATGTACATCCAAATTGGAGGAAGGGTTTAGGAATTACAGCTCTTGAGAGTAGCCATCCCCCTTTTTCAAGGGACCAAAAGTAATTGGACAATTGAATCAAAAGCTGTTTTATGGTCAGGTGTGGGCAACTCCTTCATTATTTCTTCATTAATTAAACAGGTAAAAGATCTGGAATTGATTCTAAGTGTGGTATTTGCATTTGGAATCTTGTGCTGTGAATATACATCATGAGTTCAAAGGAGCTGTCTATGCAAGTAAAACAGGCCATTCTAAGGCTTCAAAAACAAAACAAATCCATCATAAAGATAGCAGCAACATTAGGAGTGGCCAAATCATCAGTTTGATACATTCTGAGGAAAGAGGAATGCACTGGTGAGCTCAGCAACATAAAAAAGCATGGACGTCCACAGAAGACAACAGTGGTGGAAGATCGCAGGATCCTCTCTATGGTAAAGAAAAACCATTCACAACGTCCAGACAAGTGAAGGACACTCGACAGGAGGTGAGTGTATCATTGTCAAAGTCTACAATCAAGAGAAGACTTCATGAGACGGTTCACCACAAGGTGCAAACCATTCATACGCCTGAAGAATAGAAAAGCCAGATTAGACTTTGGCAAAAAACATCTAAAAAAGCCAGACCAGTTCTGGAAAAGCATTCCTTGGATGGATGAAACTAAGATTAATCTGTACCAGAATGACGGGAAGAAACAAAGTGTGGAGAAGGCTTGGAACAGCTCATGATCCAAAGCACACAATGTCATCTGTATATCATGGTGGAGTCAGTTTGATGGCATGGGCATGCATGGCTTCCAGTGGCACTGGGTCATTGATGTTTATTGATGATGTGACAGAAGAGAGAAGCAGCCGGATGAATTCTGCAGTGTTTAGAGATATACTGTCAGCTCTGATTCAGCCAAATGCAGCAAAATTGATTGGACGGCACTTCACAGTAAAGATGGACAATGATCCAAAACACACTACAAAAGTAACCCAGGATCTTTTGAAGGAAAAGAAGTGGAATATTCTGCAATGGCCGAGTCAATCACCTGATCTCAACCCAAATTAGCATGCATTTCACTTGCTGAAGGCAAAACTAAAAGGCAGAAATACCCACAAAGAACAACTGAAGACAGCTGCAGTTAGAGCCTGGCAAAGCATCAGAAAGGAGGAAACCCAGTCTTTGGTAATGTCCATAGGTTCCAGACTTCAGGCAGCCATTGCCAGTAAAGGATTATCAACAAAATATTAAAAATGAACATTTTATTTATGATTATATTTATTTGTCCAATTACAATTGAGCCCCTGAAAATGGAGGAACTGTGTATAAAAATGGTTGCAGTGCCTAAAATTTGTACTTGATATTTATGTTCAATCCCTTGAATTAAAGGTGAAAGTCTGCACTTCAAATTCATTTAGATTGTTTCATTTTAACTTACTCTGGTGGCATACAGAGACAAAAGTATGAAAATTGTGCCTGTGTCCAAATATATATGGACCTAACTGTATGTCATCATAGGTATCATCTAGAATAGTGTCAAGATCCAACTCCTATTTTCCTTTGCAGGGCATTAAAAATGTAGGAAAAAATTTAACCAGCAACTGGACATAAGCTACAGAGAGAGGACCTTTAGAATTATCAACTTGGACAATGGTGTAAAGCAAAGGGGTGTCAGATATTGATATGTTAAGTGTATTATTGTGTGTTTGAAATGCGTGTCAATGCTGAAGGTATTGGTAGAACACTTCCTGGTCTGCATTGAAGTCTGTTCATATTTGTTGAAATTATTTAAAAGAGTGGTTTGCATGTATGTGAAATATAATAAGTATACCAACTCTTGTCTGTCTCTGAAAGCTCTGTAGGTTAAGGAGCGCACTGGTCGAGATGTACAAAGTTTGCATGAATTTTGAATATTTGAGGGTATGTACAGCATGTAAAAAAACTAATTCCTTGAAACAAATATGAACATATAATATATTAGGCTGTATGTAAGGTAAGTTGTTCGGAGCCAGCTATATGTTGGAGTTTTGCAGTAAGAAAATAGGGCCACGTTTTTGAAGTTGAATGTGGTCTTTTGGATATTGGAGTATCTCCATTCTAATGGTTTTTCTTCAAAACAAGATCACATAAAATCATATTGAATTCTTTAAAATATTGAATCCAGCATTAGGAATGTTTGGCGTTAGGATGAACATCCAAATTTTTGTCCATTTGACCCCCTGTTGGGCGGCGCGTGAAAATCATACAGTCATGGCCGAAATTGTTGGCACCCTTGATATTTCTCCAGGAAATCATGTATTTCTCACGAAACGTATTGCATTAACACATGTTTTGCTATACACATGTTTATTCCCTTTGTGTGTATTGGGACAAAACAAAAAAAGGGAGGAAAGAAAGCAAATTCGACATAATGTCACACAAACCTCCAAAAATGGGCTGGACAAAAGTATTGGCACCCTTTCACAACTGCGGATAAATAAGAATGTTACAAGCATGTGATGCTCCTGTAAACTCACCTGGGGCAAGTAACAGGTGTGGGCAATATAGAAATCACACCTGAAAGCAGATAAAAAGGAGAGACGTTCACTTAACCTTTGCATTGTGTGTCTGTCTGTGCCACACTAAGCATGGACAACAGAAAGAGGAGACGAGAACTGTCTGAGGACCTGAGAACCAAAATTGTGGCAAAATATCAACAATCTCAAGGTTACAAGTCCATCTCCAGAGAACTAGATTTGCCTTTGTCCACAGTGCGCAACATTATCAAGAAGTTTGCAACCCATGGCACTGTAGCTAATCTCCCTGGTCGTGGACGGATGAGGAAAATTGATGAAAGATTGCAACGCAGAATAGTCCGGATGGTGGATAAGCAGCCCCAAACATGTTCCAAAGACATTCAAGCTGTCCTGCAGGCTCAGGGAGCATCAGTGTCAGCGCGAACTATCCGTCGACATTTAAATGAAATGAAACGCTATGGCAGGAGACCCAGGAGGACCCCACTGCTGACACAGAGACATAAAAAAGCAAGACTACAGTTTGCCAAAATGTACTTGAGTAAGCCAAAAGCCTTCTGGGAAAACGTCTTGTGGACAGATGAGACCAAGATAGAGCTTTTCGGTAAAGCACATCATTCTACTGTTTACCGAAAACGGAATGAGGCCTACAAAGAACAAAACACAGTACCTACGGTAAAATATGGTGGAGGTTCAATGATGTTTTGGGGTTGTTTTGCTGCCTCTGGCACTGGGTGCCTTGACTGTGTGCAAGGCATCATGAAATCTGAGGATTACCAAAGGATTTTGGGTCGCACTGTAGGGCCCAGTGTCAGAAAGCTGGGTTTGCGTCCAAGATCCTGGGTCTTCCAGCAGGACAATGACCCCAAACATACGTCAAAAAGCACTCAGAAATGGATGGCAAAGAAGCGCTGGAGAGTTCTGAAGTGGCCAGCAATGAGCCCAGATCTAAATCCCATTGAACACCTGTGGAGAGATCTTAAAATTGCTGTTGGGAAAAGGTGTCCTTCCAATAAGAGAGACCTGGAGCTGTTTGCAAAGGAAGAGTGGTCCAAAATTCCGGGTGAGAGGTGTCAGAAGCTTATTGATGGTTATAGGAAGCGACTGATTTCAGTTATGTTTTCCAAAGGGTGTGCAACCAAATATTAAGTTAAGGGTGCCAATACTTTTGTCCAGCCCATTTTTGGGGTTTTGTGTGACATTATGTCATATTTGCTTTTCTGCCTCTGTTTTATATTTGTTCCAATACATACAAAGGGAATAAACATGTGTATAGCAAAACATGTGTTAATGCAATACCTTTTTTGTGTGAAATACTTGATTTTCAGGAAAAATATCAAGGGTGCCAACAATTTCGGCCATGACTGTATATAGAAAAGGTATTTCTGCTGCTTCTATATAAAACAAAATCCCACTGTCACTCGTTGCTAAGGTAGCAGCAGGTACTTGTACTTGTTGCATCCCTGGGAACCTCTGACTTAACTGGGAATCCACAGCTATATAACCGAAACAGTGGTGACATCACTGCCCAAATGGCCACGGGCCATATTCAGGAAGTGACACTGACCAAATATGGCAATTAGGACTGTATAGCCGTGAACCCCAATGTTCACTGCACTTGTCAATTATTTGGTTTATCCAGGGTAAAACTGGACTAGTAAAATTAATTTTTGAATGTTTTAAATTGACAGGGCAGGAATCCTCTCTATTGCATTCCTGCCCTAATGAGGAAGTGCTCCTGTATATTTTTTTTATTAACACATTTTAGTGATGAAGCATACTACCTTATAACCCACTTTAGTGTTAAGACTGGCTTTTATAGGTTTCAACAGGGATAAAGCAATTGTTCAAAGCAAGACACACAGCTAATCTAAAGGGCTCACTCTTAACCAGAATTTTCCTAAGAGGGGCAATTTGCTTAGCTAGTCAACATGATTCTCCTCACTAAACAGACAAAGAGATTCAGAGGATCATTTATCTGTTTTTCTGTTTTTGTGTCAGTGTATCATCCAACCTGGAAGCCTGTTTGTAAGAAACCCACTTATAACAGCTATTCCACCAGCAAAAAGTAGAAACCACACTCGATGGACTCTTCTCCTGGTGTTTTTTGCATTAGTTGCATTTTCCAAGAGTATTGAGACACCAGAGACCCTGAGCCTTGAGTAATTTATTTGTAGCTAAGGTATTGTACAGAAGTGCCACCCAACTACACCCCTACCATACTCAAGTCCTATAGCAGCTTTGTAGTCTGCTCTGACCTTTGGAAATATAAAGATAACTCAACTCTTTTAGGCTCCATGTCAGTTTCTCAGAAAGTTTGGATTCTAGAAATAGTCAATTAGCCTCTAATTAGAGGTCAGCCTCCATGTTTGTCCTTTAATGGTAATCATCTACAATTACTCAGGTCCCTGTTACAAGTTACAACCCACCTACACTTGTGAACATTGACAGAGTTTTTCATATTTGTTTCCATACATCATTACACAGAATGAACTTGTGGAGATAGACTTTTGTTCACATCAGAACTGCTTCCCCCCCACATACAAATCTAAGGGAATTCAAAAGCAGCTTGAAGTAGATCAGCTGCAGTTCAGATTCACCTATCAGTGAATTCTGAACAAACGGATGTCAAAAGCAAGCATCATTTGCCTATTGACATACAGTAAGCTCAACAAGAGAGCATGCAACACACCAATTAGCTTATTCCATAGAGAAAAACGTAGGCAACAAATTCTTTATTCATTGTAAATTGTAGAGTAATTTCTAAATGGATAGTTCTTCCAGTAAACAACAGATGTAGCAAAGTATGAGATTACACAGTGTGAATGTATGCTTATTATGCTCTATTGACAGGCTCCAGGTCTTTTGTTTGTCAGCTATGGCATTCAGCAGATGCTTTTTGCTCTAGATCACCACCTTACTTTTTCTTGGATGGCACGTGAATTTCACTCTAGTAATTCACAGCTCTTTTAATTAGTTACTTGAAAACAGGGCACAGATAAAAGATCTGACTTTGCTAATCAATATTAAACCTAAGGGGTGAATAAACAGTCAGTTCACAAGACAGAATATAAAAGTGCTGGTTGAGTTAATTAAGTGATGGGACTGTTTGATATTGTAAATCTCTCCATCAGCATCCCATAGTCTAGCTACAATATGAATGTACAGAACAGGGCCGGACTGACAACTCATGGAGCCCCCGGGCAATAGGGGATCATGGGGCCCCTGTGTCCTTGCCCAAGCTCAAAAAAGCCTATGAAAAAGGTACCAGGGGCATCTCATGGGGCCCCCTACTGACCCCGGGCAGTGCCCAAGTTTCCAAATGGTCAGTCCACCCCTGGTACAGAACACCATATTATACTGATCTCTACACATGTGGCCTGGATGAATTGGAGATGTGTCTCACCCTACTCAATTAACTTTCTGAAGAAAAGGTCTTTTTAAAATTGAATCATAGTGTAGTAAAATACAGAAGGTAGACAAGCGATTGCGTTTTTGTGTGCTTTATAGTTAAGTGCATCATGTATCTTGTTTCTTTTTTAATAAAATAAATTTACATTTTAAAAAGGCACACATGCCTATAGTCCCTCTTTCTCCATCTTCCCCCTTAAAGGAGTTATGGTGGCCATTCCTCGCCTTCAGAATAAATATATTATTAATACATATATACTATATTGCTTAAAGTACTGGGACAACTGCCTTTACATGTTTATTAACTTTAATGGCATCCCAGTCTTAGTCTGTAGGGTTCAATATTGAGACCCCCAGCACAGGGGTCCTTATGAAGTCTGCTCCCCAGACTGCCCGGCTTCAAAATATGTATGGGCTGCTTCTCCACCTTCTTAGGTCTGCCTTCCCAGGGATTGGTGAAAGCTCCATAAATATTCAAATTGTAGCTTCTATCCCTCCACCTATTATATTTTAGAAGTTTCTAGTAAGTTCCAGAAGATGGGGAGGTAACAGATCCACAGCCTGTGACTCACTGCACAGCCACCTATACCCAATTAACCCCTGCTCCTCTGCCTACAGAGGAGCCAACTAAATGTGTTGAATGACTAGCAACCTAGGAGAATACATTAATATTAATAGTAATAATAATAATAATAATAAACCCTGCCCATTTTAGGAGACCTGCAGTGGTATTCTGGTGCTTTAAATATCTATTCACACTTTGTTAGTAGAGTGGTAGCAAAGTATTTTTCGATTTGCTGCCAAGCAACTGAGAGCTGCAAGTCCAATCCAGTTTTTTTTCGGCATTCACCTTAGTTTTATATTGGTCACTTTAGTTGGCAGTATGAATTAATCTTTCTACTGTAACAGTGCCACTACCTGAAGTTTCTGGGACAAAGATAGGAGTGTGCATCTCTACCCTCCCTTCAGTGTATAAAAGGCTGAATAATTCAGGCTCCTGGGGCACTAATGGGGTTTGATATGAAAAGGGCAGTTGGGTACTCCTGTCAGAAGGAAAGTCCTTTACAGAAGGAGTGTGACACAGCATGTGAGTGCAATAGACAGAGGATGATGTTAACAGGAGAAAAGTAGAATCGATGAGAGAGTTTGGCTGGAGATAGAATTCCTCTGTGCTTCTCAGCAAAGCTACTTTCAATAGGCTTGATAGGCCTTTCAAGAGACCTGTGCCCTGTCCTTTCCCTGAAGCAGCTCTCTGGAAACTGGGACTAGAGTGCAGAGGTATTGTTAGCTCAATGCTTCCAGTCTTTCTAACTCCTGTCCCTGACATTTTATAGTTTTAATAAGCTGCTGCAATTGAAGTCTATTCTCGGGTCACAGACCTTCTGCTTACTATTGAATGATTAACTTAAAAATGTATAGTTTCTCTTCTACATATTTTTATTTAATTAGGTAAATACAAAAACTGTATGTACATTTTCAAGATTAATCACTTGCCATAACAATGTCTAGCTCTATGTGAGATCTCTATATATCCCTTTAACCAGCTCGGTACCGACATGTCGCCTGATTACCAGGCCATTTTTTAGTTTTCAGCAGTGGGATAGCTTGACAGACAATTACTCAATCATGAAACACTATACCCAAATTAATTTTATATTTTTTTTTTTGAGGCAGAAGAGGAAATAATACCTTACTTTCTTTTTTAAAACCCGCACCTAAAAATGCCAGGACAGTACAGAACCCCTCCAAAATGACTCCTTTTTAGAAAGTAGACACCCCAACGTCTGTTTTATTTGCCACAATTTTTGGAAATGAAGAAACATGTCAATATTGAGAGGGTTAACACATGGTGATTTGCAATGGTGCATTAGATACATTAATTGTACAAGTATTGAACAGGTGGTAAAAGGAGTTAATGTATTGGTTACATACAGTAGGAAGATGGAATGAAGAGGCTAATGTACAGATGTGCAGGATAAGGAAGGTGAGGGGTTAATATGGAGGTCATAGTACAGACAGGATGGGGCTGATATATAGGTGCAGAGTGATTGACAGTAATTGGCTGGATTTAAATATTGTTGGCACTGCAGTGGAATGAACTGGTGTTGGCTGGTGGTCAGGAAGCTTTCTTTTCTCTCGGACATCAATCAGTGTGTAAGAGCAAACAGTGCTTCCTGATTATCTACACATGGCTAATTATTATTATTATTGTACAGCGCTGAGCGAACTGTTGTTGCTATATAAATACTGTATATTACAATGGGAGACAATACATGAGACAGTACAATGACAATATACTGTAGTGTGATACACGAGGGGTTCGAGGGCCCTGCTCCTTGGAGCTTACAATCTAGGAGGGAGGGGATAGTGGTACGGGAGGAAAAGCTGTGGGGGATGGAGTGGTGGGAAGAGAGGAGATCGGCAGTTAGCCGGGGGCGGGGTAGGCTTCCCTGAAGAGATGGGTTTTCAGGGTGCGCCTAAAGGAGACGAGAGTAGGTGATAGTCTGATGGATTGGGGTAGGGATTTCCAGAGGATGGGTGATGCCCTGGAGAAGTCCTGGAGGCGGGCATGTCAGGAGGAGACCAGGGAACTAGAGAGAAGGAGGTCTTGTGAGGAGTGGAGAGTGCTAATAACTTCTGTCTGTGTTTACATTCTATAATGGTATGACTGATCACAGTGAACACATTTTAAAGAAACAATCCCATTGTATATGATGATGCTGTCACGTTATGTTTGTGGTCAAACACACATTTCTGATTATTTGTGTAGTAGTCCCTAACATTTTCACTTATAAAAAAAATCCAGAAGTCTAAACACCTGTCTACTAAAAATACACTCCTAGCCTCCAAGGTACCTATGAGAAGATCCCATTGGTTTCGGAAATAGTTTTCAGGCTATGAAAAACAGAAAGGCATCGCCTTTCTCAATTTAATCGGCAATTCTTCCTTATGATGGAATTATGTATACTCTACAGACAAACAGTGGTTAGCATGATATATTCGACAACATGATATAAAATCATGAAGTATGCTGCTTTGAGCTGAGGCATTGACATCTGGATCAGAACTCGTGGTGCCTATTGCCAACCACGCACTGTAGCTTTACTTCTATTTTCCTTTTCCAGGTAAGGGGCGACCATGCATCTGCCTGCCTACTCATGTTGTCATTGGCTCCCTGACCAGGTCCCAGCCAATTATTCACGACCAGGATCGTTGGAGCTAGTCACAGGAGGGATGTGCCATTTTTTTTCTCCCTGCAAAGCAGGAAAACAAAAACTAACATCACCCCGTAAAACAGTACACACATCATCTATAGTAAGGCACACAGTTAACCCTTCGAATGCCCCAGATGTTAACCCCTTCCTGCCTAGTGTCATTAGTACAGTGTCAGTGCATTTTATTAGCATTGATCACTATATTAGTGTCACTGATCATGTCAGTGTCAGTTAGCCAGTGTCAGAATGCCCACCGTACTTAGTCCCACTATAAAAGTCTCTGATTGCCACCATTACTAGTATTTACAAAAAAAATTCCAGTATATATACTGTCATTTGTAGATGCTATAATTTTCACACAAAGCAATAATTATACACATTGGGATTTTTTTTACTAAAGATATGAATACATTTTGGTCTAAGTTTATGAAGGATTTTTTTTATGGGATATGTTTTATTGTTGTTTTTTTTTTTTTCATTTATTATGGAAAAAAAACCAATAAAACCCAGTGGTGATCAAATACCACCAAAAGAAAGCTCTGTGTGTGAAAAAAATTATATACATGTCATTAGTGTACAGTGTTGCATGACCACGCAATTGTCAGTTAAAATAGAGCAGAGCTATATAGAAAAACAATGGCCTGGTCATGAAGGGGGGTAAATGTTCCCGAGGGCAAGTGGTTGAATAGAAGACTGAATACATCATTAGGGAGATCTTTAAACATACTGTAGAATGGTTAACATTTCATAACATATCATGATACTGTACATCAGTAAAGTGAGTAAGAAGACAAAGTTTAATGGCCAACATAAAAAAAAAATATTTCTCTTTTTCTCCTATATAAAATAATTCTTCAGTTGGGTCTTTTTGATGACGATATTATGTTGTGCTGCTAAATGCATGCCAACAAATATATATCTTGTTATTTCCTCTGTTATCTTGTCTTACAAATTGATCTGCAGTAATCTCAATTTAACAGAAAAATGATCTACATTTCTAAGACTTCTGTCTTTGATTATATTTTTTATCCTGCTATCACATGCCCAGAAATACCAATTATTTAAAAAGAACATCTTTTCCTCTGACATGATGATGCTTTGCCATTGCTCCTGTTGTGCTCCTCATACGCACATAGAAATATTTTCTCTCTTTAAAAGGCCTCTTCTGTTTCATTGACTCCATTACTTGATGCTGTTTTGTTGACATGCTGCTATACACTAACCTTGAAATATTTATTTTTTTAACCACTTGACCTCTGGAAGGTTTTACCCCTTTCAAGATTTTTCTATTCAGCACTGTGCTACTTTAACTGGCAATTACACAAGGATGCAACACTGTACACAAACACAATGTATATCATAAATATAGAGTTTTCTTTTGGTGGTATTAATTGTCATTGTATTTTTTTTATTTTTTATTACATACATGAAAAGAGACCAAATATTTTGGAAGAAAACAATATTTTATACTTTCTTTTGTAAAACCCAATTATTTATCCAATAAAAAAAAATTAAAAAAAAATCTAATTTCTTCATAAAATTATTCCAAAATGTATTCTGCTACATGTCTTTGGAAAAAATCCCAATAAGTGTATATTAATTGGTTTGTGCAAAAGTTATATTATCTGGTAATGGTGGTGATTAGCAACTTATAGTGGGGTTGTGATAGTGTGGCAGGCAATGTGGCACTAGCTGATGCTGGCTGGGAGGTATACTAACTGAAGCTGACATCACTAGTGACCAGGGGCGGACTGACCATTTGGAAACTCGGGCGTTCCGTAATCTTATGGTCCTCAAAGGGTTAAACGGCGTCCATATCAACTTGCGATCTCACAGCAGGTTGGGTCTGCTGTATGGCAGTGTTATATATAACTTAGGAACAGGGGCGGACTGATCATTTGGAAACTCGGCACTGCCCGAGGGCCCGGGGTCAGTAGGGGGCCCCATGAGATGCCCCTGGTACCTTTTTCATATGCTTTTTTGAGTTTGGGCAAGGACACGGGCCATGATCCCCTATTGCCCGGGGGCCCCATGAGTTGTCAGTCCGCCCCTGCCAGCGACACTAATACAAGGATTAGTGTTAATACTGTAGACCACAGATGTCAAACTAGCGGCCCTCCAGCTGTTGTCAAACTACAAGTCCCATGAGGCATTGCAAGACTAAGCGTTATAAGCATGACTACCAAAGGCAGAGGACTGATGGAACCTGTAGTTTTGCAACAGCTGGAGGGCCGCCAGTTTGACACCCCTGCTGTACACTGTCACTGTACTAATTACACTAGTTTGGAAGGGGTTAATATCTAGGGGCAATCAAGGGGGCAATTGTGTGCCTAACAATGTGTAATGTGTGCTGCTTTTACTTTACTATATGGCTTTTTTTTTCTTACTGCTTTGCAGGGAGAAAAACAGCCAGATCGCTGTTCCCCATACACACAGAACTCGGTGTGTGATTGAACACAGCCGATCAGCTAACTTCACTCAAAATCACTGGCTGAAATCAGCTGCCAAACTCATGCTGTGTCCAATCACAGCATGGGTTGGCAGGGGTTACGCACGCCGGAAAGCCAATGATATATATTATTATTATTATTATTATTATTATACAGTATTTATAAAGCGCCGATAGTTCGCTCAGCGCTGTACATTACAAAGGGGGACAGAACATGTGACAGAACAATACCAATACAATGCAAAACATGAGGGGATCGAGGGCCCTGCTCTTTCAAGCTTACAATCTAGGAGGGAGGGGATGGTGGCACAGGAGGAGATAGCTGTGGGGGATGGAGTGGTAGGAAGAGTGGAGGAGGTCGGCAAGTTAGCAGGGGGCGGGGTAGGCTTCCCTGAAGAGATGGGTTTTCAGGGTGCGCCTAAAGGAGAGGAGAGTAGGTGATAATCTGATGGGTTGGGGCAGGGAGTTACAGAGGATGGGTGACACCCTGGAGAAGTCCTGGAGGCGGGCATGGGAGGAGGAGACCAGGGAACTAGAGAGAAGGAGGTCTTGTGAGGAGCGGAGTGTGCGTGCTGGGCGGTACTTGGATATTAGGTCAGTGATGTAGTTCGGGGCAGTATGGTGGACAGCTTTGTACGTCAGCGTTAGGATTTTGAATTTGATCCGTTGCGCAATCGGAAGCCAGTGGAGGGATTGGCAGAGGGGGGTGGCGGAAACGGAGCGGTTGGAAAGGTGAATGAGTCTGGCAGCCGTATTCAGGATGGACTGAAGCGGGGATAGCCAGCGGCGAGGCAGGCCAGTGAGGAGGGAGTTGCAGTAGTCGAGTCGTGATATGATGAGGGAGTGGATGAGCTGTTTAGTGGTTTCTGGAGTTAGGAACGTGCGGATTTTGGCGATGTTGCGGAGGTGGAGTCTGCACGAGTTTGTTAAAGAGTGGACTTGGGGCTGGAAGGATAGGTTGGAGTCCAAAATGACACCAAGTACTCTGGCCTGCGGGGCGGGTTTGATGGTGGCGTTGTTGGACATGATGGAGAAGTCAATGGGGGGTGGTGTCCGGGCTGGAGGGAAGACAAGAAACTCGGTTTTGGAGAGGTTCAGTTTAAGGAAGTGGAGCGACATCCAGTCTGATATGTCGCTCAACAGGTGTGTGATTCGGGCGGAGACTGAGGGGGTGAGGTGGGGGGTTGAGAGATAGATTTGTGTGTCGTCGGCATAGAGGTGGTAGTTGAAGCCGTGAGAGTGTATGAGTTGGCCAAGGGAGGAGGTGTAGATGGAGAAGAGAAGGGGCCCGAGGACAGAGCCTTGAGGGACCCCAACAGAGAGGGGGAGTGAGAGGGAGGTGGTGGCATTATAGGTAACGCTGAAAGAGCGTTGTGACAGGTAGGATGAGAGCCAGGAGAGAGCAGAATCGCTGAGGCCGAGGGAGTGTAGTTTTTTGAGGAGGAGGGGGTGGTCGACTGTGTCAAAGGCCGCAGAGAGGTCAAGGAGTAGGAGCACTGAATAGTGGCCATTAGCTTTGGCGGTTAGCAGGTCATTGGAGAGTTTGAGTAAGGCAGTTTTGGTGGAGTGTAGGGGACGGAAGCCGGACTGTAGGGGATCGAGGAGGTTGTTGTCGTTGAGGTGAGAGCATAGGCGGGCGTAGACTAGGCGCTCGAGGAGTTTAGATGTAAATGGGAGCAGGGAGATGGGTCTGAGATTGTTCGGGTCATTGGGGTCCAGGGAGGGATTTTTAAGTATGGGGGTGATGTGTACATGTTTCAGAGGGGAAGGGAAAGTGCCGGAGGAGAGGGAGAGATTGAAGATGTGGGTGAGGGAGCGTAGGATGGAGGGGGAGGGAGGTTGTAGGAGTTGTGAGGGGATAGGGTCAAGGGGGCAGGTGGTGAGGCGGGCATCAGAGAGGATCTTGGAGACTTCTTCGATGGTAGTAAGGTCAAAGGTGCGGAGTGTTGGGGGAGCTTCAGTATGAGGAATGTAGGGTGGGGTGGGAGAGGAGGTCAGAGCAGTGGTGGGGCCGTGGGAGAGGGGTGTAGAGGGGGTAGCTGAGTGAGGGGGAAGGGGGTTGGAGGGAGTTTGAGCAGCGACGAAGTCCCTGTGGGTTATGTCGAGGGGGAGGGGGGATGAGGGGGTAGCTGTGTGAGAGGGGACGGGTTGAGAAGGCGTGTGAGTTGCGGCAATGTCCTTGCGAATTGTGTCAATCTTGTTTTTGAAGTGATTGGCAATCTCAAGGGCAGTGAGTGAGGTGCTGGGTGGAGGTGGGGGTGGCGAGAGTAGAGAGTTGAAGGTGGAGAAGAGTTGGCGAGGATTGGAGGAGAGGGCCTTGATGAGGGTCAGGAAGTAGGCTTGTTTGGCAGTATGGAGGGAGGAGGTGTAGGTGTGGAAGGCAGATTTGTATCGGGTGAAGGCTTGTTGGGATTTGGTTTTGCGCCATAGTCGCTCCAGGGCACGACTGTGTCGTTTGAGGGTTTTGGTGTGATCAGTCTGCCAGGGTTGGAGCGGTCGGGGTCTGATGTTGCGTGTGGTTAAAGGCACTAGTAAGTCAAGGGCTGTTGACAGCGCATTGTTGTAGGCGGTCATAGCCAAGTCGGGGCAGGACAGGGGGAGGATGCGGTCATGGAGTTGATCAACTGCGGAGTGGAGGGAGGCAGGGTTAAGGTTGCGGAGGTTACGGCTGGTAGTAGTGTGACATTTGGAGGGGTAGGCGTTGGAGGATGAGGAGATAGAGAAGGTAATCAGGTTGTGGTCAGAGAGAGGGAAGGGGGTGTTAGTGAGGTTGTGGGGAGCGCAGCGGTTGGAGAAGACAAGATCAAGGATATTACCGTTGGAGTGAGTGGTGGATTGTATGATTGTATGGATTGTGGAGGAGACGGGCTGTGTGCGCGTGTGTGATGTGTCTGATTGTGTCTGCACCTGCTGCCCTGCCACAGTAAATGTAATGTGGCGGGTGGACAAGTGGTTAAACATGAACATGAGGGTGATAAATGCATAAATCTATGTTTTTATGTGTTCATGAAAAATTACAGTGTATTTTTAAGTTAACTAGTGTAGACACCTGAATTTGACTTGGTACGAGCCTCTCACAATGCTCTGGATGGCAAAGCCAATCAGTTGTGCTGTGTATGTGTTAACAAGGAGCAGAAGGAGAGAGCAGAGTGATAGAGAGATGAGATCATCAACCTACTGCTTTAGGGTCCTTTCACATGGGCATCATCTTTTCATCAGTTCAGTCATGTTTTTCAGAGAAAAAAAATGGATCAGTTTCATTAGGTTACATCCTGTTTTGATTGTTTACAGCAGTTTTTTTTTATCATTTTCCATCCGTTTTACATCCATTTACATCCATTTTTCATCAGTTTACATCTGTTTTTCTTTTTTTACATCTGTTTACATCCTTTTTACATCCATTTACATCCATTTTTCATCCGTTTTAAGGTTTTCTTCCGTTGAAAAAAACAGATGTTAACGGATACGGACGTTAATGGATGTAAAAGGATGATCATCCATTTATATCCGCTAGTCCATAGAAATCAGGGGCGGAGTGACCATTTGGAAACTCAGGCACTGCCCGAGGGCCCAGGGTCAGTAGGGGGCCCCATGAGATGCCCCTGGTACCTTTTTCATAGGCTTTTTTGAGTTTGTTCAAGGGCACAGGGGCCCCATGATCCCCTATTGCCCGGGGGCCCCAGGAGTTGTCAGTCCGCCCCTGATAGAAATACATGGGTGTCTGTTTTGCATCCGTAAACGGACAGATGAAAAATGGACATATGTGTGAAAAAGGCCTTACTGTCAAGTCACATACAGGGACAAGACCTAATTGTTTTTCTTTACTGCAGTAGAGAGGAATCATATCACCAGGGTGAGTCTGACAGGCTTGTGGTGCCGCTCAAAGTCGAGCAATATGAAGTAAACCCGCTGATGCACTGAGAGTGGGAGCAGGAGTCCTAACACTTTCCAGGGACATGAGATCACAAAGATATGAACGCCGCTCAAACCGGCCCATGTGGATTGAATGGAGAGTAGAGTATCTGTGTTGGCCTCAGCCCTCCCTCCTGCCATGCCCGCAGATGCGTTCCGCACCACCTATAGGGGGCTTAGTCACAGAGGGCATGGTCTGGAAGAGCAAAATGCATCAGAGCTTGGCCGGAGTGAGGGTTAAGGCCAACACAGATACTCTCCATTCAATCCACATGGGCTGGGTTAAAACCCTTTGAGGACCAAGGGACGTATTTGTCCCATGTTTTTAATTGCGTGTATCATCTGATTAAGAACTTAAAATCCTTTTTTTTTGGTTTGAGTCAAAATATTAGTTCTTATCAACAAATGGATCTAGCTTTTTGCCAATTATTTCATGAAATGGCTTAGTTACAGCAACTGAAGTGTACGAACTTTAAAAACAAAAAATTGATTCTTTTGGCGTTCCGTAATCTTATGGTCCTCAAAGGGTTAAACGGCGTCCATATCAACTTGCGATCTCACAGCAGGTTGGGTCTGCTGTATAGCAGTGTTATATATAACTTAGGAACAGGGGCGGACTGACCATTTGGAAACTCGGGCACTGCCCGAGGGCCCGAGGTCAGTAGGGGGCACCATGAGATGCCCCTGGTACCTTTTTCATAGGCTATTTTGAGTTTGGGCAAGGACACAGGGGCCCTATGATCCCTTATTGCCCGGGGGCCCCATGAGCTGTCAGTCCGCCCCTGCTTAGGAATGAATAGACAAACAGACATTTCTTGGTTGGCATGCTTTAAAGTGGTTCTAAAGGCAGAACGGTTTTTACCTTAATGTATTCTATGAGATAAAAAAAAAAAAAAAACCTTTGTGCAGCTCCTCCCCTCCCCTTCTATACTTACCTGGACCCAATGTTGATCCTGCACTGTGGACGAGAGCAGTATTGCTGTGCTCTCTCTCTCTCAGAGGCTGCAGCCAGAGCCATTGGCTCCTACTGCTGTCAATCACAGCCAGTGAGAAGGGAGCGGGGGGCAAGACTGATCCGCACTGTGTGTATGTCAATGGACACTCAGATATTGGCTCAGGAATGTGCCAGCATGATTGCCCCCATATCAAGTGGCTTGGGGTACTCAGCAGGGGAAAGGAGCCAGGAGCACTGGCGGGGACCAGAGAAGAGGAGGTTTGGAGTTGCTCCATACAAAACCATTACACAGAGAAGGTAAGTATGTTTGTTATTTTGAAAAAATATATTTTTACCTTAACAGTCACTTTTATTATAATGTTATTGAAAAAAAAAATCTGTTTTTAGGTATGTTATTTTCAGTATTTCTGTTTCATTGTCAACGTTCTGTCTAGTCCTTACTCGTGATGTTTTGTTTTGGCGTTTTAAAATATTTTTTTCTTAAAATGGTTTACTTTTTTTTTTAATAGATGTTTTAACCATTTGATGCCTTCTAACTCAAAGTCCACTAAGAAAAAAAAATATGCACCTTTTAGAAACAGATAATGTGCACAGAGTCTGATTTTTCTCTTTTAAACTTTATTCTGGATTTTGAGTTGCCCCTTTTTGGACATACATCATTCAGTGTAATAACCCCAAGTTAATTATGTATGGGTGAGTATGACAACATACACTGCTCACTTTTTAATCAGAGTATAGTATCATGTCACTGAAACTCCTGGGATATTGATCTGGTCAGTTAAGTAGCAGAAGGGGTTGTTAATCAGTTTGAGCTGCATTGGTGTTAATGAAAATAACAACAGATGCACTAGATGGGCAACAACTAGACAACCCCCAAAATAGGAATGGTTTTACATGTGGAAGCCACTGACATTTTTTTCCTTACTCATCTTTTCTGACTGTTTTTCACTAGTTTTGCATTTGGCTAGGGTCAGTGTCACTACTGGTAACATGAGGTGATACCTGGACCCTACAGAGGTTGCACAGGTAGTCCAACTCCTCCAGGATGGCACATCAATATATGCCATTGCCAGAAAGTTTGCTGTGTCTCCCAGCACGGTCTCAAGAGCATGGAGGAGATTCCAGGAGACAGGCAGTTACTCTAGGAGAGCTAGACAGGGCTGTAGAAGGTCCTTAATCCATAAATAGGACCAGTATCTGCTCCTTTGTGCAAAGAGGAAAAGGATGAGTACTGCCAGAGCTCTACAAAATTACCTCCAGCAGGCCAGTGGTGTGAATGTCTCTGACCAAACAATCAGAAACAGACTTCATGAGGGTTGTCTAGTGGGCCATAGAGCTCGATTGGCATTTGCCATTGAACACCAGAATTGGCAGGTCCTCCACTGGCGCCCTGTGCTTTTCACAGATGAGAGCAAAGTCACATGTGACAGATGTGAAAGTGTCTGGAGAAATCACAAAGAATGGTATGCTGCTTGTAACATCGTTCAACATGACCATTTTGCTGGTGGGTCAGTGATGGTCTGGGGAGGCATATCCATGGAGGGATACACAGAGCTCTACAGGCTAGACAATGGTACTCTGATTGCCATAAGGTATCAAAATGAAATCCCTGGACCCATTGTCAGACCCTATGCTGGTGCAGTGGATCCTGGGATTCTCCTGGTGCACGACAATGCCCGGCCTCACGTGACGAGAGCATGCAGGCAGTTCCTGGAGGATGGAGGAATTGATACCATTGAAAGGCCTCCATGCTTGCTTGATCTAAATCCAATAGAACACCTCTGGGATATCATGTTTCTGTCCATCCGACGCTGCCAGGTTGCACCTCAGACTGTCTAGGAGCTCAGTGATGCCCTGGTCCAGATCTGGGAGGAAATACCCCAGGACACATCCTTCGTCTCATTAGGAGCATGCCTCAACATTATCAGGCATGCATGAAAGCATGTGGGGGCCATACAAACAACTGAGTACCATTTTGAGTGGTGCAATGAAATTTCTGCAAAATGGACTGGCCTGCTGCATTACTTTTTCACTTTGATTTTTTTTTAATTCAATCCTCTGCAGGTTGATAATTTTCATTTCCATCAAACAATGGGGCATCCTTATGTCCCTAACACATTACCCAGTCCTTATCAGTATATATATCCAGCATGATATTTTTTCCCATTGAAATCCGATGTGTTTTCAAAGTGTTCCTTTAATTTTCTTGAGAGGTGTATATAACTGGTGACATTTTGGGGTTTATTTACTAAAGCTGGAGAGTGCAGAATCAGGCTAATTTCTGCATAGAAACCAATCAGCTTCCAGGTGTTATTGCCAAATCTTAACTGAACAAACTGAGGTTAGACGCTTATTGACTTTTATGCAGAAATGAGTCTGAATTTGCACTCTTCAGTTTTGGTAATAAACTCCTGTCTGGCTCAGCATCCTTTATATAATATTCCATGTTTGACTTTTATAGTAAATGTTCAGTTAAAAGGGTCTGGAATTCTCTGACAGCATCTTATCCATTTTCTTCTTGGTATCCTCCATTTGACTTTTTATGATGGATGTACTGTTCTACATGATTTAGTCTTGCACAACTGTTTACGAAATGGAAAGCAACATGTCATGTCTATGTTTTAACTGTGTTCTATTGCTGTACATGCTCTAAATGCTTTTGTCTTCTCCTAAAACAAAGTAATTTTTTTGGAAAAAAAAGGGTCTGGATTTTTGTAGGTACTTAAAAAGGGATTGTATCTCCCTTCATTAATAGAGAAAAATGCTGAAAAGCTCACAAATACAACATAAGCAACTCTAGATTAGATACCCACTATACCACTCACTATACCCACCATAATATACATTTATATGCATTAAAAATGATTAGGCTTTTTTCACACTACATTGGTTGCAGCAGTGGTGCCCTAAGCAACACTAAAATCTGGTGCACCCCTCCAGCAACCCCACCCCTATCTGCCCCCACCACCAACTTCCTCCAACAATGCCCACTGCCTCCACACCCACCTCTGCTGTCACCACCTGATTCAAGAACTGACCTTAACTGGAATAAAAAAAGCAGTTGGCCACCCTCCAAGAGCGTGCTGCCTGCTGGAAGAGCTCAAGCAGTGCTTCACCAGGTCCTCCTTTGGGGGCAGCGCCACTTTCCTGAAAATTGTCACCCCAGGCAAACAACTTATTTGCCTCGTGGTAAATATTCCGTTGGGTTGCAGAGGAGACTGCACTGCAGTGTACTGACTGGTTCGGCCTATGATTCTGCCTTTGATTGGAACCTTCTCTAGGCAGGAAAAGCTGCTATTTTGAGAATGTAGGCTGCTGCAGTATACTGTAACACCTTTATATTGACTAAGGAAAACAATGGTATTTAGTGGCCGTTCAACAGTGTTCTGGACACCAATAAAGTACAATAACCCCCAGTTTGCCTTGTTTGCATGTTTATCATTTATAGCATCATGTTTTTCCTTCAACAACTGTTGTATTGGTTGTTGTTGTTACTCCATAAGTATGACTAAAAGGTCAAAAAATTAAATTTTTTGGTAATTCTGTGTTTGTATCAAATAGTTCTGCTGATACATGATGACTGATGTCAGTGTTATGAGGAATCTTGCAATATAACATTTAACCCCTTGGCGCCGGCGCCTCCCGAACCTTTAAGGATTTCAGAATCCAGGAGGCGGGGCGGGGTTTTAGGGTCATGTGACTGCTGTGATTTGCTGTCACGGCGGTCAAATGATCTCCTCTTTCGCTTGGGACCTTTCCGTGAGTACCAGACGTGTGATGGGAGTGCGCAGGGTGCACGCAAATGTGCGGCCGCTCTGCGTCAAGGCCCAGACACCGGGAGGCCGCACATTTGCGTGCGACCGGCGCAAAGAGGTTAGTAAGCAAAGCACAGTAAGTACATTTATTGAAGCCTATGCCATTAAAAATAGGTGAATATATATTAATGAAAATAATAGTTTTTAGCGTTTAAATTTTTATTTTTTGATTTCCTGTTTTTTATTCCATATACAGAGTGAGTAAAGAGTTGTTGAATTTATTTCACGAATAATTAATAGCTAATTTTTTTTAAATAAGACAGAAATGTAATCTCACTCTAATAAACCTTGCTAACATAGGTGTCCGTTTATGACACAGAGAATAGCTGCGATTCCAAGGATTGCAGCTATTGTCTGGTCATTCACAGTTTATGACACTCAGGAGATCAGCGGAGAACATGTTCAGCTCTTCACTGGAGATCTGTGTTCTCCCTCCAGATTCTCCAGCCCAGAGTTGGAGAATCGGAGTAACCACAAACTAAGGTGTCCGTTTATGAACCAGCGGTAATAGATCGCTGCTCAGTTCTCCGGCATTCTCGGAGAACACAGTTCTGTAAATGCAGTTTATGAAGCAGTTCTCCGAACGAAGGGAGAACGGTCTCCAAACGCTGGAGAATGGTCTCCAAACTCTGGAAAACGGCTCATTTTACTATAATCTCGTGAGATTACAGTAAAAGATCAGTTTATTAAACAGAGGTAAATTATCTCTGCTTAGTTTGCGGTCCCTCTAATTCTGGAGGGAGAACACAGATCTCTAGTGAAGGGCTGACATGATCTTCTGAGTGTCATAAATTGTCGCAGCTATTCTCTATGTCATAAACGGACACCTAAGCAGCGATAATTTACCTCTGCTTCGTAAACTGATCTTTTACTGTAATCTTGCGAGATTATAGTAAAATCAGCCGTTTTCCAGTGTTTCTAGATCGTTCTCCCTTCGTTCGGAAAACTGATCTACACCGCTTCATAAAAGGCATTCACAGGAGAACGCCGGAGAACTGAGCAGCGATCTATTACCACTGGTTCATAAATGGACACCATAGTCTTGAATGCAATAAAATAATGTAAAAAAAATGGTCAAGAACCTCTTTAGGAACCTCTGTGTGGTGTTTCTGTGCACAAATAATCTTCTTTTGAAGAGAGAAGTCTTTATGACTCTCTACAATTACAACAAAAATGTACAGCAGGGTTCCATACCCACCCATTAGCAACACCAATGGTCATAGGTTTGGCCCAGTTCAATAACTTGTTATGTATACGTGTTAGTGCTTTGCTGAATCTTAATTTTAATTTTATTGGTGCAAAGACGTAAAGCAGCCACCTAAGTACAGTAATACCCTTCTCACTTTATTAAAACAATATATCATATATAAAAGAGAGTTGTGCCAGGTCTTAAGATGAATCTAATTTTGACTTGATTAGAGGACTACTGCCAAAATAAACCACTTACTGTCAAAGAGAGCATATAATTGATGTATTTCATATTAAAAAAATAAAATAATTATGGCCCTAAAACAATGTTCTTATAACACTTATTAGGCAAAAGCAAAGTGTTTTGATGATGTGTTCTTACTGCCTCTAAATAATTACCTTTATTTGCCATGTTATTCCTTTTGAGTTGTCATAGTGAGGAGTAGAACAATAGGCATCTCTGACTTACACTTACCATTAAACCTAATTGAATTTTAGAACCCTTATTTTTCTGTAATCACATTACAAATAATATTCTACTCGCACATAAGATGTTTTTCATATCTGCCAATATGACTCCATGGCAACACACAAGTTAATCCTTTTCATTAAAGTACATAGAATAGAAAATTTTCAGTATTCAATATTTCAATGGCACTTCCCACCTTAATAAAGGTACAGCCTTTAAATAATACATACATCAGAGGTGAAGAAAATCAAAATATTTCCACATTTAGTAATTCTCCTTGATAACCAACTAAAGTGATTAATGTCCAATTTCAATTTGGGAATTTGCATGTTGAGCAATGATGGGTTGGTTTTATATTATTCCCCAGTCTATGGTTTCACATTCCCTGGCTGTTGCTGAAGGTTCTGCATGGAGGAAAGTCACAGCTATATCAGCCAAAAGCGCTATCTGACCCATTTATGAATGAAGGGTTAGTGGCTCTGGTGAGTTTTCATTTTGTGTGGGGCATGTACATTCAAGAACCATTGCACAGAGCACTTTGGAGGAGAGTGGTTTGGATTGCCATTTAATGTTAAAAGTTGTTGTAAAGGCTGAAGGCTTTTTACCTTCATGCATTCTACGTGTGAAGGTAAAAAACCTCCAGTGTGCATCCTCCCCAATTCTAACCTGAGCCTGATCTCAATCCAGCAATGTTCACAAAAGCAGCAGCTCCCAGGGGTGCTCTCAATCACAGCTAGTGAGGAGGAATCAGGGGCGGGACTGAGCCCCTCTCTGTGTATCAATGGACACACAGAGCAGGGCTCGGAAGTGAGTTTGCAAAAGTGTCCCCAGAGCAAGCAGTTTGCTATGGGGGCACTTAGCAAGGATGAATCAAGCAGAGAAATAAGATATGTTTGATATTTAAAAAAAAATAAAAACCAAGCCTTTGATATCATTTAAACACTGGAGCATTTAATTGTGTTAATGAGGACAGCACACTGTTTATTATTGACTATTGCCCAAGCATTGAAGCACTTTATTGAATTATTGTGGACTTGAGCACACTGTTTGTTAATATTACAGGAGGAGCAGATGTCATTGTGATGATATTTAGTATGTATTGATTCACCTTTGGTTTAAATACTTATTTATTGATTACTTACACTTAGCTCCTTTTTCACTTTAAGCGCAGCTCTATATATCTATTTATTTTAGTCCTGAGTGTATAAAGGGGATCACTTTCTAGAGCAGCAGATGGGTTCATGTTACAGACACTGGTTCATAGCGCTGGGTTTTGATACTATTTAAAATTGTTGCAAAAACTGTTTTTGTTATTTCATCTTTAATCGACTATTCATATTTTTTTGTTATTTTTGGCTAGAGCTCTGAATTAAAGTGGTTCTAATGCCTTAAGGATTGCATTCTATGTGTTACAGTAAAAAAACCTTCTGTGCCAGAGGACTCATCCCTCACCCACCTTATACTTACCTTAGCCTGATCTTGATCCAGGGATGTGCACGAGATCAACGTGTCTCTCAGCTCTCTCCCTCCTCACTGGGCAGATTGATAGCAGTGAGAACTATTGGCTCCAGCTGTTGTCAATCAAAGTATGTGATGAGGGATCTGGGGGTGGCACTGAAGTGCCCTGTCTGTCTATAGATGCAGACAGGGTGGCTCGGGACCAGTCTGCACAAGTGCCCCTTAGGTGCACTCACTGAAGAGGAGGAGCCAGGATCGCTAACAGGTGACCCAAGAAAAGGAGAATTGGGGCTGCTCTCTACAATACCAGTACATAGTTAGTCTGTCTGAAAAAAGACAAAAGTCCATCCAGTTCAACCTCTGAAAAAAAAAAAAAAGTTATAATCCTATACCCACAGTTGATCCAGAGGAAGGCAAAAAAGAAACCCAGCAAAGCATGACCCAATTTGCTCCCGCAGGGAAGAAAATTCCTTCCTGATCCCCCAAGAATCAATCGGATATTCCGTGGATCAACTTTACCTATAAATGTTGGATACACAGAATATAACTCAGAATATAACTGGATACTAAGAAAGAATCCAGGCCTTTTTTAAAGCAATCCACTGAGCTGGCCAGACCCAACTCTTGAAGTAGTCTATTCCACAATTTCATAGCTCTCACTGTGAAGAAACCTTTCCATGTTTGGAGATAAAATTTATTTTTCTCCAGACATAAAAGGAGTGCCCCCTTGTCCTCTGTGATGACCTCAGGGTGAATAGCTCTACACAGAGCAGGTATGTATAACATGTTTATTATTTTAATTAAAAAAAATGAAGCTTTACTATCACTCTAAAGTGAATTCAAAGGCAAGGCTTTTTTGGGGATAGAGTGGGGAAGGGTCTTCAAAGATCGGTCTTGAAGAAGGAGCTCTGTGCATGCTCTGAAACTCATCAGCGCTCCACACTCACATCACTTCCGGTCCGTGGTTCCCTGGATGGCGTGCGTTCCAGCCTTGTGCTCCAGTGGTCCGGGAAGAGTGGCGGCCATCTTTGACATCCTATCTCAAGCTCCCCTTGTTGCTGCTGGCTGACACAGTGGCTCCATTGCTTAGTGCATAGAGCCCCACAAATGACGGATTGCTAAGAGCCTGTTTTACTCTGCTACTCTGTAAGTGTTTTTAACCACTTTTATTAAAGTTGAACTTGGAAATACTGCACTTAGTAGCGCCTTCCTGTCTCATCTTCCTCCAGACAACAAAAACACAATTCAAAGCTTAAAAAAAAAAAAGTATGACTTTACAAACACTTTATTCTGTTGTCAGAAAAGGTTCATATTTTGTAGAAGCTGAAATAGACAGTGCATGCCAAAAATTTTTGTTTTGTTTCATATGCATTAGTTCATTGGCAAATTTCCATCCATCATAGTTGTTATGTTGAACCAATTTGTTTTCAGAATTGGTTTCGTATTTTCGTTGGTCTGGGTGGATTCAAAACATTTTGCAGTTTTTTCTGAAGTTTGCTATGTATTAGTTTCCAGTTTTGATATTTCGGGTAGATTCTTTATTCATATATTGACAAAATCGGCATATATGACAGTTACAGATTCAATTTAAATCACAAATTTAATCAAATCCAAATTATTGAACAAATCTGAAAATGTTAATTGCGCCATGGGCCTGAACTACTATCTCATCAAGCATTTGTTAATTTCATTATGACTTTTTTTCAGATTCGTTGACATTTGTTACTACGAAGGGCGTTCAAGTCAAACGGGGACTTTTATTTTATAGGTATAAGAAGGGATGCAATGGTACTACACACAGTAGTAAGTGGTAAGTGTGTCCTATTACTGATACCTAACCTAACAGCCTATCTCCTCCACTCCTCCCACCACTCCATCCCCCACAGCCACCCCCTCCCTCCTAGATTGTAAGCTCCAAAGAGCAGGGCCCTCGCACCCCTTGTTTATTGTATTGTTACTGTATTGTCTCATGTACTGTCCCCCACTACAATGTACAGCGCTGAGCAAACTTTTTGGCGCTATATAAATACTGTATAATAATAATAATAATAGGTGGCCAGTCCAGAGACTGTTGATCAAGATGGCGGACAACAGTGTTTGTGTGCACATGGAACAGCATGTGATGATGAAGTTTCTTGAGGATGAAGGTGTAAAACACGCAAATACCTACAGAAGACTTCAAGCACAGCACAGCGATGAGATGCTCAGCCGCAGTAAGACATTTGAATGGTGTAAATGTTTCAAAGATGTCCATAAGTCCATCAGTGACGATCCCGGTCATGGTGGTTCCCAGCCCAAAGCAGTCATTCCTGTGAACATTCAGCACATGGAACGCCTGATCCTGGATAATCAATGCATAACCTGTTGTGAAATTGCTCAAGAGATGAATCTTTCTGTGGTCATTTCAGCACTGATGACTGAGTGAAGCAGGCTGTATGTAGAAAAATAAATGCAATTTTCACTCCTTGAAATTTGTTCTTTTAATACAGTGGGGCAAAAAAGTATTTAGTCAGCCACCAATTGTGCAAGTTCTCCCACTTAAAAAGATGAGAGAGGCCTGTAATTGGCATCATAGGTAGACCTCAACTATGAGAGACAAAATGAGAAACAAAATCCAGACAATCACATTGGCTGATTTGGAAAGAATTTATTTGCAAATTATGGTGGAAAATAAGTATTTGGCCACCTAAAAACAAGCAAGATTTCTGGCTCTCACAGACCTGTACCTTCTTCTTTAAGAGGCTCCTCTGTCCTGCACTCATTACCTGTATCAATGGCACCTGTTTGAACTTGTTATCAGTATAAAAGACACCTGTCCACAACCTCAAACAGTCACACTCCAAACTCCACTATGGTGAAGACTACAGAGCTGTCGAAGGACACCAGAAACAAAATTGTAGACCTGCACCAGGCTGGGAAGACTGAATCTGCAATAGGCAAGCAGCTTGGTGTGAACAAATCAACTGCGCAATTGGTGGCTGACTAAATACTTTTTTGCCCCACTGTATATAAACTCAAAAGTCCCGGTTTGACTTGAACATGCCTCATATGTCCATTCAGAGATTCATATAATCGATTTGTTACAAAATGCACATGTCTACGATGAAATGTTAAATGTGTTTCAGTTTTAATTTGGTTTATTTTTGGGAATAAACAGCTTGCTTACTGATCAACATAAATTGGTCTACTGGACATATTCAGAATATATCCTGTTTGTCACGCCTACAGAACATTTAATGTTTTATTTTAATATATACATGTGTAAAAAGTTGTAAGATCGTGTTGTAAAAGGCTCCTTGAAATCAGTAATTACAGAAAATTAAAAGCCAGTGTATAATCTTGCTTATGTCTTCTGCCAAGATATAATCACTGTGACTGATTGACAGGTGCTGCATCACAAGACTCTAGTCATTTTCTAGGTAAAATTAGAGGACGTGCCTCATTTTAATAAGAGTACAGTGGTTGTAGAAGCTTGAACTAAAGTGATTGCTGTATCCAGTATTGCATTACATGGAAAATATTGTTGAGAGATAATTGAACAAATTTTACAAGTCACATCTCTGTATCTGATGGACAGGGGCTAGATTTGTTCTTCTAAGCATCATGTCTGTGATATTTGTAAAGCAGCTATAACAGATTATATAATACATATTATTTATAGATACTGGCCTACCAATATTCAGTTATGATATGCATTCATGGCCCTGTCAATATATGACAGCTACATATAAACATTTTATTAGGTAGTGTGGTAGGAAAAATTCTACAAATAGACTAAACAAATATCTCTGACTAGCTTGGAAAGCATTTGATTGGTTTGAACAATTTTTTTTTCTTACTCTTAACTCTTTGAGGAACAAGGGGCGTATTTGTCCCATGTTTGTAATTGCGTGTATCATCTGATTAAGAACTTAAAACTCTTTTTTTTTTTTGGTTTGAGTCAAAATATTAGTTCTTATCAACAAACAACAAATGGATCTAGCTTTTTGCCAATTATTTCATGAAATGGCTTAGTTACAGCAACTGAAGTGTACGAACTTTAAAAACAAAAAAATTGATTCTTTTGGCGTTCCAAAACCTTACGGTCCTTAAAGGGTTAACAAACATTGACAGTTTTATATCTTCCATTACAAAGACTTACAGGAACTTTAACCCCTTGCCTACCAGACACTTTTACCCCCTTTCTGCCCCGGCCAATTTTCAGCTTTCAGCGCTGTCATGCTTTAAATGACAATTGTGCGCTCATGCAACACTGTACCCAAACAAAATTTTTATCTTTCTTTTTTTTTTATACATATAGAGCTTTCTTTTGGTGGTATTTAATCACTACTGCGGTTTTTATTTTTTGCTAAACAAATGAAAAACAGAATTTGTTTTATTTTTCTTAGTTTCTATTATAAAATTTTGTAAATAAGTATTTTTTCTTCTTCACTGATGTGCGCTGATGAGGCTACACTGATAGGCAAAACTGATAGATGGCACTGATGAAGAGGCGCTGATGATAGACAGTACTGATGAGGAGGTGCTGATAGGCAGCACTGATGTGGAGGCACTGATAGGCGGCACTGATGTGGAGGCACTGATAGGTGGCACTGATGGGCACCGAAATACATCACTGAAAGACATAGAGTTTGTATAGTTCAGGAGATGTCAATCATTCTATGGGGCTCTGTTTTACATATTTATAGCTGAATAAAAAAAGAAAAAACAGTAGTAAGATCCCTAAAAATGCCATATTGGTATTTGGAACTCCAACCAAGGTGTAGCTATACATGTACGTGTACTCCTAATCAGGGGCAGACTGACAACTCATGGGGCCCCCGGGCAATAGGGGATCATGGGGCCCCTGTGTCCTTGCCCAAACTCAAAAAAGCCTATGAAAAAAGGTACCAGGGGCATCTCATGGGGCCCCCTACTGACCCCGGGCCCTCGGGCAGTGCCTGAGTTTCCAAATGGTCAGTCCGCCCCTGCTCCTAATAAAATTAGATCTTCTGGGCTACCTTTGTCAGGTGAAAAGGTTATCAACTTTCCAGTATGTCTGCCATGGGAAAAAGAGACCACTTCCTGGTCAGAATATAAACTAGAATCTAACCTTAAACAAATAACTACAGCTAATATATACTGTACAAGTCAAACAAAAATGAAACTATTAAAACTGACAAATATCAGCATTCTGTACAGCACTGTTTCATCAGCAATCTTACTGCTGTAGCCAGTTCCTGGGTTACAATAACATGGAGTAGGAGACATTACTTTTTATTTGCCTCTCTCCCTCTGCTGTGATATTAATGTTATGCTGCATCATCATCCTCCGGCCAGCAGGGGGAAAGCTAAAGACAAGCAAGCCCATAGACTTTTATGCAGAGTGCTTCAAATCCTGGGAGTTGTAGTTTGAGATGGCAGCCATATAATCATCCATAATTCATTGAACTGCAGCATGATCTCTCTGGGTAATTATCATTACACAGTTCAAGTCAGGTCATTTCTATATAAACTGTCAAACCTCAGGGGACACTCTGGCTAATGGATCCCAGGAGAAATGGCAGATGACTGGCTTTCATCATTTCATCCTTTTATGTAACAGTCCATATGGGGTCCAATGGTCTTTGCTCAAAACAAATGTTGGTCAAAGGGCTGCTGACCAAGAAGTTTACTGCCTCGAAGAGGAATTCTAGGTGTGAATATTTTTTTTATTCCAATCATTTTTATTGAAAATATATATTGTGGTACAGAGAATCACAGGATACTCAGTATATCGTAGAATTGACAAATACAGACTATAAGAGTCGTCATACATAGGTGTCATGAAACATACTTTCCCAATAGCAAAGGTGTGAATATTTTATACATAGTTATGATGGTCTAGATTGGATCAGTGTACCTATGCATATAACATATGTGTCAGGAATGGACTCGCCAATAGTGGTGGGACTCACCTGCCTTGTGGTTTGCAGTACCAGGACTGGCCAGCGGGTGCTCTCAGCAACCAGAGGCTCACTTCTGCAGTCAGCCAAAACACCTGAGGCTGATTGCAGGAGGTGCATATAAGGAATGGCCAGACTTGCAATCAGGGCCTTGGTGTATGTTTTCCCAGGAGCCCCTGTACCTGCATCATGTCGGCTTCCTGTCTGATCCTGCTTGATCCCTGACTCTGATTGTACTTCGCCTGTCCTGACCTCTGCTATTCCTGACCACTCTCCAGTCTGCTCCATTGGTACCTTGTCTGCCTGATTTTTCCTGACCTGGCCCGTCCGACTACGCTTAGTATTGTTCTTTTGTTATCTGTTGGGGGTTTTGGTTTGGTTTGTTTGCACTGTGTTTATATTTATTCTTGCACTGCATTTATGTATTGTTTAGTCTTAAATAAATTATATTGTTTATACTATATCTGAAGCCTGCGTTTCCCTGTGTCAGTCCACACACCTCTGGTCATACCCGGAGCCCTGACAATATGTAGCTAATGTTCCTGAAATATGAACAAAAATTTGTGCAGCCGCACCACCCTCACAAAAGGAATGCGGACCCGCGGGTGGGTGCCATGAATTCTAATGGCACTCCGCTCGAATTGGAAATTGCAACCCTACTGAGAACCGAGGTTCCCGTGTAGGCTGCGTTTTCAGAAGAAGTGCAGGGACTTCTTCCCTGTGTGTCCCGGGCCACGGGAGTCCATTCAAATGAATGGGCTCATGTGCCCACGTAAAACGTGGACCCCAGGAGCGTGGAAATGTGAACCAGGGGTAAGTAGGATTTCTTCTCATTTCTTGTTATATATCAACAAAGGTAGTATATAAAAATCTCCCCAATAGGACACAAAACATGCCAGATGTTTTAATTCTTCCTTTCACTGTCAAAAACCAAAATAATGTTTTGGCTTTAGAAAAATGTAATTTGTTGGTTGTTACCTCTATTGGATACTGGTTGTTTGTTATTGAGTTTTAACTTTTGCAAACCCCTACTGTATTACATCCAGAAAAATCTATTTGCAAAAAAACAGAATCTGTTTTCCCACAATATTTTGTTATAAATTTTTGACACATGGATGTCCTAATTTACTGATATTTATAGTCAGGATCTTGTTGACAGAAAGATCCTGAGTACGAAAAACTGCATGCAAAGGCCTTATGTGAAGGTGCATGAAGGTACGTAAAGGTGCAAATGTGCATACACGAGTAAAATCCTCTTTTAGCTCAGAGAATATTATGTTTTGCATATTTTATAATATTATTAAAATCAGTATAATCTTTTCACCTTTTTCCTTGCATGTTGCTGCTCCCTGTTCTTGATGGAGATCCTGGACAGATCCCCTGCTGATCAGAATAGAGTAATGGACAGTGCCTGCTCGGCTCTATGGGTGGCCAGGAGTAAATGGACTCTGCTAGTCCGCCTAGATCTAAGAAGACGTATCCCCTTCATTTTTTTTAGTGGACCAGATTGGACCTGTGGTAGGCAGGTGTACATGGACACAAGTCCGTTTACACCGCCTGGTCAATAGGGGTGCATGGACCATCCAATCAAATCCACCTGAAAAAGTGGCAAGAGGACCCGATCAGACCCTTTGTGTGATAGGAACCTTTTGAATTAAAAATCCTGCCTATTTGCTATTTTTTGAACACTAAAGTTCCATTCTAGTTATGTTTTTTTCTTTTTTTTCATTTTGATTTATTGTTTTTTTAATGAGGGCACTTGGGTGAAATATCAAGGGTCTAAACTCACTTTTCAGAGAAAGAAAGGAATGGAAGACACAAATTATTCAATTCCTTTCTCTACAACCTCAGCTGCACTGTACAGTGAATGAATGGGAAGAGCTCTTTGCTGAGCAGCTTCCTGTTCATTTACAAACTGAAGCATAGTAAACACAGATTACTGTGTTTCAGTTATGAATGGACACAGGAGCAAACGGTACCTATCGTTCACTGTGTTCATTCAGGAAAAGAAGTGGTCAATAAATACAACATATTTACTGGCCCTCCCACTCTCTATCCTGAACCAAATTTTCTCCTCCTATGCCCTGCAGCAGATAGTAGGGTAGATTAGGGAAGCCAGCAACAGGGAGGAGAGTGGAGGGGCACACAGGGGAAATTAGAAATGCAAGGGGGGTTAGATAATGAAGTGAGGGGGAGTGGGTGGGTGGCACAATAATTAGAACCAATCTCCCTGTGTGGCTCTCTCTACAGCAACTGAAAGCTGGTGGGGAGGAAGAGGAGGAGCAGCTGATGTTCTGTAGGGAGCAGGGGCGGACTGACAACTCATGGGGCCCCCGGGCAATAGGGGATCATGGGGCCCCTGTGTCCTTGCCCAAACTCAAAAAAGCCTATGAAAAAGGTACCAGGGGCTTCTCCTACTGACCCCGGGCAGTGCCCAAGTTTCCAAATGGTCAGTCCACCCCTGGTAGGGAGAGCCACACAGGCGAATTGGTTCCAATAATTGTGCTGCCCACCCCCCTCTCCTCACTGGTGGTGAGTGTTTTAAAGTGGTAGTAAACAGCCAAAAAAAAAATTCCCTGCAAAATAATGTCTTAATGTGCTAGTATGCATTACATACTAGCACATTATGAAAGACTTACCTTAGAATGAAGCCCTCCAGCAGCGCTCTGTCAGTGCTGACAGGGCTTGCATCTTTACCTGGTCTTCCTTCCAGGTTCACTGGCTGTGACTGCATGATTGGCTGAACTATGATGATGTCACTCTGAAAATGAGTCAGAGCCCATGCACTGGTGACATCAGCTGCAGGGACACTGAATATTTCTTATACAGCGCATGTTTAGGAGATATTCCTTGTACCTACAGGTAAGCTTTATTATAACATACCTGTAGGTACAAGTGTCCACTGGAAGTTTACTTCCACTTTAAGTGAGTCCACGTAAGCCCATACTTCAATTTAAGGACATGGCAGCTCACTTTTATTAGGTAAAAGCAAAGAAAAAGTTTCCGCAAAAACTCCCATGCAACAAATTTTCCAGCTTCAGCAAAATAACAGATCATTTAAAATACAGAGCCAACTGGCTCTCTTGTCAGCTCTTTTTGGTCTTATGTCATGTCTTTCCTAGTCTTTAGGCAAGAAATCCCTCCCTCAAGGGAAGCAATCTCCAGCAGGAATACCCAGCTCTCCCGACAAGGCTCTGTCTTCAAATTGTAGAAACTGCAATTGAAACTGCCCTGACCTCTACTCAGACTTGACTTATGACCCTGAAAACCTGTGCACTCACACAGCCTAGACACAAGATTGAAGGTTCTGTCCCACCCAAGAGACTTTGAAACCTTCCAGCTCCATGCCCCGATCCAGAATTACTAAACCTAGAGAAAACTTACAACACAGTTTTCTCAACTCACAATAAACATGCTGGAGGTTCTTAGACTGAAACTTTGAAAATCCTATACCACCTTTACAAAATCCTAATCTCACAGAGTGGCACGGCCCGCAATGTCACACTGGATGTCTGGATATCTTTCATTGGCTGGGGTGACACTTTCAATTGCCAAGCTATCCTTTATGACTAAGTCCCGGATGTGACGAAACGCGTCAAAGTGACGTCGGACGCAGAGCAGGAACCGGAAGTGGTACGACGGCCATCTTAGGTCTTGGAAACCGCAGAGTAATCCACCTGGAAGCTGCCTGGTAACCCCTTGAACAGGGAACACATCTACCACACTTGTTTTTTATGTGTTTGATGAATCTGTATGAGATCTTGGCAAGGCTCATGTGGGACCATGAGAGGAAGGTAATCAAAGTGGAAAGGTTCAGGAGTAGAGGAGAGGAGAAGAAGCATTTCTGGTGATACCTTCTATTGATATACAAGGCGTTTTATCCTATGATTTCTGGTAAGGGTATACTTGCTGATTTCAGTAGAGGTGACACATCACTGGAGTTGTGTTTGGCACAGAGTGAAGCACATCACTGATTTTGCACAGTGTTGGTTTATTTTGTTTTTGTACAGTTTTTTGCACTAAATATAGAGTGATATGGAATATTGTCATTGAGATAATGGACTATTGTGAGTTTGTTTTTCTTTGAGGCATTTTCCAACCTTTGGGAGCCAGAGGAAAGGCTCAACATCTTTAAAGAATTATCAATTTGGAGTTTGGACATTGCTTTATTCATTTATAAATTTTGGACTTTAATGACACTGGGTATTAATTTCACTATATTTGCGGAAAATACTTTATTTACTTCATTTATTTATTTTAGTTTAACACTATTTGCTTGTATATTTTGGAGATTTATTTTCTAAAGATTTGTTTACCACTAAATATAGGGTGGGGATTTTATAAGGTGGGGACCCATTCATATTGTTATATAATTATTTACACTTTCAAGGGTGAAAGTTTCTTTGTGAATATTGGGATAGCTTAGTAGATTTATTGGGTACCATATTTCACACTTATAAATTGCCAAGGTTTGCTTACAATCCATTCAACATGAATGCAACAAGCCTAAATGTGTGAAATGCATGCAATAATTCAACAGATAATGTGAATGGACCCTCAATGTTTGAGAATTCAATGGAAGGAGTTTTACTAATTCTGAATTTAAAAAAGATTTTAAAAGCATAAGAAGCACTAAAAATATGTGAGTAGGGATGAATTTTCAGAAGACCAACTCAAAATAGCTTCCTGTTTTCATTATCAAAGTTACCATTGCATAGGGTTCTTTAGTAGAAGGACTTTGATGGAGGAGATGACAATTGAAGATAGGCAGAAAGACACAGCTGTGTTTCTGCAACACAGATTGGAGTGTATCTTTTGACCTTGCATCCTGAGTTGAAAGGTGATTCAGAGAAGACAGAGAGGTAAAAAAAACCCCTCACAATTTAAAGATAAAAGAGAATAATCAGCTCTTGGCAGGCATGGTAAACAATGTAAGCACACATTTCATTTATACAGAGAATAAACACAAATTTAGTAAGACCAAACCTAGAACAGTGCCTCAAACATTGAGATTGATAATGCTCATTCTTTTTAAGAAAAGTAAAATTCACATGCATAGCCTAAATAATAGACATATTTCATGTAATCTGATAGCTAAATATTCTAAATCATATCAGGAGTCTGATAAAAATTACCCTTAAAAAATAATTTCAGAAACAGCATTATCCTGATCAGAACTGCTTGTGGTTTTAAAGAAGCCTGTTTTTTTTATGCAATTGCCATTTTCAGTGTATGAAGTATTCCGTATCACATGCAACATGGAACTTCATAGCAATCCAGTGACTGTGAGTTCAACGGCAGAATTCAAGACTGTATAAAGATTTAGTAAATCAATATTATATACTCTTTCACCAAAAGTTTGTAGACACCTGACCATGATATCTTTGTATGTTTTTTGGATATCTCTCATTCCAAAACCATGGACATTATTATAGAGTTTCAAACCCCCCTTTTTTGCATAACACCCTCCTCTATGCCAGGAAGGCTTTTCAAAGGATCTTGAAATGTTTTTGTGGGAACTTGTGTCCATTCAGCCAAAAGAGCATTTCTAAGGTCAAGTACTGATGTTGGAGGAAAATACCTAGTTCACAATTGGCATTTCAATTTATGCCAAAGCTTTTCATTTGGACTGAGGTCAGGGATCTGAGAAGGCCACCTGAATTCCTCCACTCTAAACTCATCAAACCATGTCATTGTGAAGGTAGAAGAGATGGATGCCACATCACCTCCTCAGTGTATTGGATTTGGTGTGAACTTCTGCCCCAGCCATGCTCCCTGATGTGTTTTGCCTCACCTACTGTGACCAAGCCCTGGTGGGTGGGGGAAACACTGTGGAGGTCAATGTTTGGATGCTGGCTCCCATCATTTGCATCCTGGCAGGGTTTTTTCTCCAGCTTTGAGCGACACGTCAAGCTTAATCCGTCCTGTCATTGTAAAGCTGACTTTGTATACAGAAGCACAGTCATGCTGGACCAGAACAACCTTCTACAAACAGTTGCCACAAGGTTGGAAGTAAAAAAAAAAAAAAAAAAAAGAGAGAAAATACACCAGCCTACTGCAACACCTTCAGACACCAATTTAACATAAACATTTTTTGAGCTCTGAGGAAGAAGGCTTGTCCATCGCAATGTATTGGAGGACTTGCACACACTGTATCCTGTTGCAGGTGCCAGAGAGGTCTTTTAATCAAAAATACAGTCTCTGGAGATGGGCAAGACCTCAAGTTTGGGTTAGATGATATGCCTGTGGTTGTATTCCTTTTATCAGTATTTTAATATTTGTTTTATATTAAATTGGTGTCTGAAGGTGTTGCACAAAGCTGGTGTGTTCTCTCTTTTTTGTGATTTTAGTATTAAAGGTTTCCCTAGTTTTGTGAGAACTTGAAGGATGTGAAAGATTTCTGGACATTATAACAATTGGAGAAAAGTTTTAGAAAAAGGATTTTAGCCTAGGATCTCTAATATATCTCCTCTAACCCTTGAGAACTGACAGTGTATCTGTTTCTGTACAAGGTTGGTGTCACATACCTGGCTGTAGAACCTGACTCGATGAGGCCTCTCTTACAGCTCTGACTCAGGAGCCAATGATAGAAATGATAGAGAGATATTGGACATGAGAACACAGTGAGATATGAGCACATGTAGTGTGTCCAGCAGATTGCACAGGTAGGTAGCTGGTGCTTTGCCAAGGATGAGCAGGATGATAGAGACAGCTAACAGGGAGCAGATACAGTAGACCTAGAACTTGTAGACATCAGGACGCTTGGCTGGCTGATAACAGGTGAAGAGCCAGCTGGCAGAGACCAAACGCTAGTCACACAGATGCGGGTGGTAACAGACAGTCAGATCAGGTAAAAGTGTCTGGCTGAAGAATAGTCAGGACACAGGCCGAGGTCAGCAGTGGTGGAGCAGGTCAGACAAGGAAAAGGCAACAGTAAATTCCAGAGACAAGCAGAGGTCAGGGAAGGTATCCTTCACGCATGGTCAGGGGTAAGCTGGGTAAGCTCTGAGGAAGAGGCTAAGCCCTCAAAACGCATTAGCCTGTTGGAAGTCCAGGGTTCCAATTGTGGATTTATATGCAGTGTAGATTGGACACCACAGTTCAGTGTGATGTGCTTTTTACCTTTATGTCAATTGTGAGTACGATATCTATTTTTGAATCCTTTCAATAAATATTTTTTATGATAATGCACTAGGCCGGTGTGCCATCTGTATGTTTTCTTTGTAACCAGTGCTATTGGACTACCCTGGTTCATTGAGGGCAGAAAAGAGTGCATTTTCCAGGACATCTGAGATGTTACCATATCCCTAGCTGAGTCCATCCCCAAGCGCAGTAGTATAAAGTATGCTGTGTTTTCGTAAGCTGGGTCAGTAACAGCAAGTCAAGCACATGAACTGGTAACAGGATAAATGAAAACCCTGCAGATCAGACAGCAAAGAGCCAGTGCAACAGTCCTATTTAAATAGTCCCTTTGGCACCAGTATTAGTGACAGCCAAGTGTATATTAGTATTAGTGTCATGCCCGAACATACGTGTGCACATGCCTGTACACATCTACACAGATACTTGCCTGCCTGTGCCTGCGCACACACACACCTCAGAACATTATCTATACTATGGGCAAGCCTTCCCTGACAATTGGAACAGTCTTTTTCTGGGAAAA
Source organism: Staurois parvus (assembly GCF_062004578.1). Lineage (NCBI taxonomy): Eukaryota > Metazoa > Chordata > Amphibia > Anura > Ranidae > Staurois > Staurois parvus. Next base: position 312,456 of record NW_028317931.1, on the reverse strand, counting down.
GACAATTGGAAAAGTGTCTTTTTCTGGGAAAACCTGAACTCTCTAATTTGAATAAGCATCCACATTTTGGTTATATATAGTTTATATTTTAGATATCTAAAACATAGCTTCTCTTAAAATAAATGTGATTATGTTACCATTTTTATCTTCTCTGTTGATGTTTATTTAATGGCATTGATTTAAATATTGAAAAAAAACTGATTCTCTCCATTAACTCGTATATCCATCATTCCCATCTCATTAAGCACTTTATATTTTCATTGTTTATGTGTGAAATTACTGAGGAATTATAATTATTTTTCTGAATACAACAGGCCACATGTCTGGTTGGGGGCTATGTTAACATTGCTGGCAATAAATGGACTACATAAGATGTTTCTCAGAAATAAAACCTAGAATTAGTTGATTTAATTTTAAAGCTTCAAAATTAAACTACGCCAATTAGTTCATTGTAAATGGGCCTTTGTTGTTTGCGGGGGGGGGGGGGAATCAAGAATCTGGGACCAGACGGTGTAGGCTGTAAGTGAGATGTATTTACAATGAGGGCAAATTCACTTTACTGCTGCATCGGCTCTCCATTGCCATCTGTGTTAGGGGGGCAGTGTTGTGCACAATTCAGAACATTAGACTGCTCCCTTTTTCTGTTTTGTTTCATACCAGCTTTATTTGAAGTGTACAAAACGTACACTTCATTCACTACAATGTCCAGCAGCAGGATGCCCTGCGCTGCCTGACATTGCAGTGCTATTCGGGCCAATGCACTGCGATAAAATGCAGCATGCAGGGAGCGGATGGGAAGGGGGAACCAAAACTGGGAACAAAGGAAAGCAGGTACAGCAGGGTACAGGACAAGAAGAAGAGTGAGAGGCACTAGTAGGGGTAGATTCAAAAGTGCCATTAAACCTTCCCTTTTTTTTATTAAAATAACAAACATATTATACTTACCTGCTCTCTGCAATGGTTTTGCACAGAGCAGCCCCAATCCTCCTCTTTTGCGGTCCCCCAGGCCCCTCCCCTTCTGCAGATGCCCTCTTGGAAAGCCACTTTCCATGGGGGCACTTGTGCAGGCTCGCTTCCTTGCATTCCTGTCTGTATCTATTTACACAGACCGGGAGGCTTTTCCCCACCCCCTCCATATCATCTGATTGACAGCCAATGGCACCCGCTGCCAGCCATCGGCCCAATGAGGAAGGAGACCGCGGAGAGAACCACTGCTCGTGTGCACAGTTAGATCACATCTGGCTCAGGTAAGAATATGCAGGGGGCTAGGAGCAGGGGCGGACTGACAACTCATGGGGCCCCCAGGGAATAGGGGATCATGGGGCCCCTGAGTCCTTGCCCAAACTTAAAGCCTATGAAAAAGGTACCAGGGGCATCTCATGGGGCCCCCTACTGACCCCGGGCCCCCGGACAGTGCCCGAGTTTCCAAATGGTCAGTCTGCCCCTGGCTAGGAGTATCCTTCAGCACAGAAGGTTTTAAACCATAATGCATAGAATACATTAAGGGAAGAAAACATTAAGGTTTTAGAACCACTTTAAATACCCTCTCAGCAGCCAACATCAGGTGGAAACTGATTACTACGATCTTTTAGCTGCTGGGAGACACCTTCTGGTGGACACCAGAGCTACAACCTTCCGCTCTGGGAAGCACAGTGCTACCAGCAGGTGATCCAGGTCCTGACACTGTGAGAGGTTTAGTTACCAAAAAGAATAGATAAGTGGTGGCCCAGATTCATGTCTGTATAGAACTGGAAAATACTCATGTCTATCTTCTCTATCACAAGCAAATTTGTGCTTGAACATACAGTACTTCTTTGCATATCATGTGATTAGTAGAAATGATGATTAGGACTTTAGATTTTATATAAATAAAAAAATAACAAAAAAAATATATCTTTATATCCCAAACTGCACTGATTCATTAAGTGAAACTATCAAAAATACTTTGGTTAGATTTTGGCAGCCTCAATGTAGCAAGCACACCCTTTAGTTTGGGTAGGCGAAATGAAATAATAATTAAAAAAGAAATATCCAATAAACTGTTGCTCTGAGAGCCTAGTTGTGGGCTGAAGTTAAGTTCTGGCTGAAGCGAAGAATTAGAGTTCATATCTGGTGGATCCACACCTATGGCAAAGATCCCTTGGCCTAAACCTAAGATATTAGTTGTATGTCTGGCCGTTATATCATTGTAGAGCAACAGTTTGAACAAATATAGCTCTCCTCTACTTTTTAATGACTAAGGACATGGGCTAGACAGGGCATTTGGAGGGACATTTTTAACTATAGCTCCACTTTAACCACTTGAGCTCAAGAAGGTTTTACCCCCTTCATGACCAGAGCATTTTTCGTCATTCAGCACTGCGCTACTTTAACTAGCAGTTCCTTGGTCATTCAATATTGTACCCAAATTAAATTTCTATATTTTTTACCCACACAAATAGAGCTTTCTTTTGGTTATTTTTGATCACAACTGAATTTTTTATTTTTTAATATCCAATAAAATTAAATTGAGTGAAAGTTATAGTGTGTGAAAGTTATAGGCCCTAAAATGCCAAAACAGCACAAATCCCCCAGCCCAAATGACCACTTTTTGAAAAATAGGCAGCCCAAGGTATTTTAGTAAGAGGCATGGTGAGTTTTTGAAGTTGTAATTTTTGTCACAATTTTTTGGAAAAAAAGAATTAAAATAAAATTGTTTTCTTTTCACAATACTTTTTTACATACTGTCACCAGTACAGTACAGCATCATCCTATGAATGGTGTGGCGGTGGTCAGGGATACTGAGTGGTGACAGTATGGCAAAAAATTTTTTTTATGATTTTATTAAAAAATTTAAAAAATTGATAATTTTTATTAAACTTTTAAAGCATTTTTCAAACTTGTGTTTTCTTTTATTATAATTATTTTTTACATAGTGTCATCAGAGTATGTGCATGTGGGGAGGGGTGATAAAGGATTCTTCTTCTTTTTTTTACACTATGATTGCTGTTACAGTGATGAACACTGGTGATGTAACAGCAATCGTTTGAACTATCATTAATGGATTTCATTTATATCAGCTCTAGTGATGCTGTGATTGGCCAACAGCTATCACATGGTAAAGAGCGCTGTGATCAGCCCAGATACCATGGGATAGCTGTGGACTAAATTACAGCATTACTATAGGAAGCACAGCTTTATGAATTACATTTTTTCATAACAATTTTTTTGACATTGTGAGCATGTAATTGCATAACGATCATGTGATACCCTGGCCGTAATCCGCTGTGTCCGGTGAACACACTTCTGCGCATGTGATCAGCAATGTATATTTATGTTGCTGAGCCTGATTTTGATGATCGTCCACAGTAAAACTACTGTGGGTGGGTGTAATGTGGTTAAGCTGTACATTTCTAAACTTCTTTGTATACAATTCAGTTTGAAAGCTCTTGTTTTCTAACTTTTAAATACACATGCTTAATCAGCTGTAAACAAGTTTTGTTTTCTAGACAACTGATTTTATATACCTTGAAACATCAAATTCAATAATAAAAGATCTCCATATCCCAAGTAAAAAATACCCCACATTTAAATACAAAGGGAGAGAAATCAATAGGTATATTATCCATAGCAGCCAATCAGATAAAAACTTCACATTGTGTAACCAAGATGGAATTTGATTGGCTTCTGTGGTATTTTATTTGCTGTTTTTTTTTCAATCTAAATGTAAAGCTGAACTTACTTTTTTCAGCTCACATTTCCATCCCACATCTTGCAATATAGAACCTAAAAACGTAAATATATACATATTCCAGTGTATTGCTGATGGACAGATATGCACAGGGAATGAGTGTTGGAACTCCTGCCAGATACCTGCTGCTAGCCGTGATTAGGTCTACCTCAAAACCAACTGCAGTAAATGAAACATTAACATTTATACGCGATAATGGACAGCTGCCTCTTTTGCAGATACAGCTAGGTGACAATGTTCCGGTGTCTCTCAAACTGAATTAACCTGCTGTCTTCATCTCTCTGTATGTCTGACACATTCATTTCCCTGCTGGTACAACAGTGCAATCTGGCTGCATGCAGGAGAAACTGTAGTCAGGTACTGCATCCCCATACAAACTTGCTTTTTGTCTTTTGTGGGTGGAAGACTGTATCTTGCTTTGGCATGTAGTATATCAATTATCCTGCATTTCACAGGTTAAGAAGACATACTGGGGGTTATTTACTAAAACGAAAGAGTGCAAAATCTGGTGCAGATCTGCATAGAAACCAATCAGCTTTCAGGTTTTATTGCCAAAGCTTAACTGAACAAGTTGAAGTTGGAAGCTGGTTGGCTACCATACAAATGCAGAGCAGTGAGTTAACCCTTTGAGGACCAAGGGACGTATTTGTCCCATGTTTTTAATTGCGTGTATCATCTGATTAAGAACTTAAAATACTTTTTTTTTTTTGGTTTGAGTCAAAATATTAGTTCTTATCAACAAATGGATCTAGCTTTTTGCCAATTATTTCATGAAATGGCTTAGTCGCAGCAACTGCAGTGTACAAACTTTAAAAACAAAAAATTGATTCTTTTGGCGTTCTGTAATCTTATGGTCCTCAAAGGGTTAAATGTTGACTTCTACAGGTCTTGAGCTGAGCACCATGTCCAGCGTTGGTAAGGTGTGATGATGTCATGCATTACTGCACACGCAAAACCCTGAGAAACCTTTATTACTACCCTGGATTTAAATGTAAGTATATTTATATATATACTATATTGCCAAAAATATTGGGACACCCTTCCAAATCATTGGATTCAGGAGTTCCAATCACCTCCATGGCCACAGGTATATAAAATCAAGCCCCTAGGCATGCAGACTGCTTCTACAAACATTTATGAAAGAATGGGTCGCTCTCAGGAGCTCAGTGACTCCAAGCGTGGTCCCGTGATAGGTTGCCACCTATGCAATAAGTCCATCCATGACAATTCCTGCCTACTAAATATTCCACGGTCAACTGTTAGTGAGATTATAACAAAGTGGAAGCAACTGGGAACAACAACTCAGCCCATGAAGTGGTAGGCCACGCAAAATGACAGAGCGGGGTCAGCACTCTCACAGTCACACTATAAGTTGCTGATTACTGCCATTACTAGTATATCATCTATAGCTGGGTAAATTCCAGTATATAAGTGGTCTCCAAACTGTGCCCTGGGGGCCGAATGCGGCCCTTTGCTGGCCTTTATCTTTGGGGCACTGTTCTTACTCAAAAGACACAATATTCCTCCCACTAACAGCAACAATGGGGCACCATTCCTCCCACTGACACCAATGATTGGGCACCATTCCTCCCACTGACACCAATCATTGGGCACTATTCCTCCCACTGTCACCAATCATTGGGCACCATTCCTCCCACTGACAATGATTGGACACTATTCCTCTCACTGACACCGATTGGGCACTATTCCTCCCATTGACACCAACAATGTGGCATTATTCCTGACATTGACACCAACAATGTGGCACTATTCCTCCCATTGACACCAACAATTGAGCAATATTCTTCCCACCATTAATTATTTGGTCCCATTCCTCTCACTGACACCAATGATTGGGCACTATTCCTTCCACTTACGAACGATTGGGCACTATTCCTCCCACTGACATCAATGATGGGACACTGTTCCTTCCACGGAAACCAATTATGGGGCACTATTCCTTCCACGGACACCAATTTTTGGCCCCCATAAGGTTTGATGAACAGTAAACCAGCCCTTTGTTTAGAAAATTTGGAGGCCCCTGCAGTATATATACACCATTGTCTGTAGACGCTATAACTTTCATAAACCAATTAATATACACTTATTAAATTTTTTTGTTGTTTTTTTTTACCAAAGACATCTAACAAAATACATTTTGGCCTACATTTATGATAAACTTTTATTATTGGATGTTTTAGAAAGTAAAAAACTGTTTTTTTTTTCTTTTATATAAAAAAAAATATAAAAACTTTGTGGACATCAAATACCAAAAGAAAGCTCTATTTGTGTGAAAAAATTATATACATTTCATTTGGATACAGAGTTGCATGACCATTTATGCCCGCAGCTCCATAGAAGAGAATGAAGGCTCTTAACGGTTCCACTTGAAAAATAGACAGGAACATCCATGTGAAAGGGGCCAGAAGTGGACAAGCCTAGTTTAAATGTATACTTTTCTTTCTTGTTTTCTACAATATGGCAGTTGTCACACATACTGAAGATTAAAATGTTCTTCTGTACTTTGATATGAAAGATACAAGGTGTCAACTGCTGCATATAGAAGAGCTCGATGTATCGAGTTAATGAATAGAAGATGGATGTGTATTTATATATAGACTCCTAATGCATTATTTAGTGGTATATTTTAAAGCATCTTGCTACATCAAAACCTGTTTTTCCTTTCAACCATGAAAAGTGAATGTTTTTGTTTTGACACATCTTTAAAGTCTTCATTGCTGAAAATGTACAACTGATTTTTATTTTAGGAATTAACTGGTTACTCTATATTGTTAATTTAATTGACTTAAATCAAAAACATGCATCTTACCTAGTAACGTTTCTGTCTTTGAAATAACAGTAAAGTAATAGCAAAAGCCTAACCCTAAGACTAAAAATGTAAAATATTGCTGTAAAGGAATGACAGGTAGTGTTTTCTACAATGTGACTTTTGGCTCTAGGGTACCTAAGGGTTTGACTCCTAAGAGCTGGCGCAAGGGGTTTTAGTCCACTGTCTGTTAAAGCCAGATATTACACCATTGCCTCACAATAAACAGTAGATTTGCCCAGCCTGCTTTATGCATTCTTCGTGGGCCATTAGGCTACCTATCAGGTTTAGGCAGCCTATTAGCCATCTAAAGAAGTGCATACAGTAGGTTGGAAATGCTGCTGCTAATTGAGAGGCAATGGCTGATACTAGCGGAATCTCCAGGTAAGAAACTTAACAGTTTCTCAAAAACAAAAAAATCCCAACATGTCCAATGTTTTGCAGGCAGCTGGGTCTTGAAGAAATCTTGAGTTATAATATTACGTCATGAGGTATTTTAGTCATGAAAACATTCTTTAATGTTTCAACTGTCAGTGGGGTTCCCCGCTGTTAGCTGAATGCTAAAAGAATATCCGGTATTGCCCAGCAATAAAATGATTAACAAAAAAAAATGCATGGCCCCCCCCCCCCCATCCATACCATGCCTTTTGGGTCTAATTTGGATTTTGAGGGGAACCACCCTCACCAAAATTAAAAAATGTGGGGGTCCCCTCCAAAATCTATACCAGACCCTTATCTGAACATGCAGCCCAGCAGGTCAGGAAAAGGAGAGGGATGAGCCATACCTGGCCACATGCCCTCAACATGAGGGGGTGCTTTGGGGCAGTGGGGGCTCCCCCCAAAGCATCTTGTCCCTATTTTGATGGGGCAAGGGCCTCTTCCCCACAACCGTGGCCGCTGGTTGTGGGGGTCTGCGGGTGGGGGGCTTATTGGAATCTTGGAGCCCCCTTTAACAAGGGGGCTGTGATCCCACACCCCCATGTGAATGAGTATGGGGTACATGGTACCTCTACTCATTCACAAACAAAAAAAAAAAGTGTACAGTAAAAAATGACAGTAGACAATTTTTGACAAGTCCTTTATTAAAAACAAAAATAAAAAGTCCCCCGAAGTAGAATCAACATCACATTGCCCGCTGCCACGGCAATCCCAAAAAAGAAAACAAATCACCCCGCTCTCAGTGTTGGCTCCCGCCATCTGACAGCTGCGCTGGGATTACAGTTTTTACTGTCATGATGTCACAAGGGGGTGGGGTTACCTCCATCCCTTGTGATGTCATCATGCACTGTGATTGGCCAAAACATTGCACCTGTGGTCTGGTGCTTTGCTTTGGCCAATCACAATGCACTCTCAGGGTGCAGTGCATTGTGGGGTGCGGCACACCGAGAGCCCACCGAACGGCCAATTTATGTTTGACTCTAACATCAAGCCCAATACTATTTGTGGCACAGATTCAACAAGGTGTTGGAAACATTCCTCAGAGATTATATATATCAGTCAACAAAGCTTTAACCAGAATACAATCCGCTTCTGTGTCTAATATTTCTGTGTCATTTTAGTCTCTGTCATGTTACTACACTGTAACCATGGATTTCAAGAGGTGGGATCATAGACTCACTCATGGCTGCTTTATCCCTGAAGCAGGATGGAGGGCATGTCAGCAGGCTGGGGTGCAGGTGGAAACAATCACACATGGGCTGCTTTGCCACTCAAATTGGGCAGGGGACATGTAAAGTTCTTCAAGGCTGGACAGTGGATGGGGGTGCTTGGATTTTTATCAACAGTACAAGACTACAGACATGCTGTTGGTCAGCACAGGATCCTGTAACTCCCAAGGAGGGACACAAACTGACCATGCTAGTGTCATAGAGTGGTCATAAATAAACCAGATGGAGTTCATTATGAGGGGGACTAGCAGCTACATCAGGTATTTACTGCACATTGTTGCTAATACCTAAATAAACAGAAATAATATGTGCAGGCTGAGGGTCAAAGAAAATTACACCCCTATATGAGTAACTAATTATTCATGTTCCTGTTATTAAATGTCACTAAATATCAGATGCCTTCCTTTATTTTCTCCGTTTAACTTATTTATACAGATTTTGATTAATAATTTAATTCTATTACATTGTACAATGCTTTATCTGGTACCGGTATTCACTATCTTCACCATTGTTGCCTATTGCCTGTATTTCTGAAAAGTTCTTTTTGATGTGATGCTATATGTGATACTATCAATAAAAAAGGGTTGTTTACTTAAAGAAAATGAGCCCAAGTTTTAGAAATCAGGTCAACATAGTCTTTAGGAAAAATGTATGCAGTGAAGCATGACACCAGACAGACTGAAAATTCTTATTGACCACAAAGCCTCAAGTGGAAGAGGACAGTCTCTAACATTGGGGCATGTATGTAGTGGATCAAGGACAGTAAAAAATCAACATCACTGATATACTCTGCCAATCCCTTAACTAATATAAATATACTGTATAAATGTATATATCCAATGAGAGTGTCAAGCTAAAGTACAAAAGTCCAAATTAATGATAAAATTGAAACATAGTAGAATAAATCCAATGCATTTTGGAGGACAGACACACTACCCTTCCCTCAGGGCTGTGATTATTATACAAGATTTATATATCACCAACAGTTTGTGCAGCACTTTACAAAATGAAGGCAGACATTACAGTTACAATACAATTTGGTACAAGAGGAAACAGAGGGCCCGGCTCATTAGAGCTTACAATCTAGGAGGAAGGGTTGGGTGATACAAGGTAATAGTTGTGGGGGGGTGAGCTGATGGAGGAAAAAAAAGGTAGTTTACTAGTTGGAAGCAGGATAGGCTTCTTTAAATAGAAAGGTTTTCAGGGATCGTCTAAAAGGTGGATAGATTAGGAGATAGCTGGACAGATTGGGGTAGGGAGTTCCATAGGATGGGAGACGCTCGGGAGAAGTCCTGGGGGTGAGCATGGGAGGAGGTAACACGGGAACTAGAGAGCAGACGGTCTTGGGAGGATGGAAGAGAGCGGTTTGGTTGATATTCTGAGACCAAGTTGGTGATGTAGCTGGGGGCAGAGTTGTGGATGGCTTTTTAAGTAGTTAGTATTTTGAATTGTATTCGTTGGAAGAGTGGAGGGATTGGCAGAGAGGTTGGTGGATGAGCCTGGCAGCAGCATTTATGATGGACTGGAGGGAGGATAGCCTATGTAAAGGTGAGCCAATGAGGAGGGAGTTGCAGTAGTAGAGGTGAGAGATAACCAGGGAGTGAATTAGGAGCTTTGTGGTATCATTGGTTAAAAAGGGGCATATTCAGGAGATGTTGTGGAGGTTGAGGCGGCATGATTTGGACAGGGATTGGATGTGGGCCTGAAAGGATAGTTCAGAATCTAGGGTTACCCCTAGCACCCTGGCATGCAGGAATGGGTTGATAGTGGTGATATTGATCCTGACCGAGAAATCAGGGGAAGAGGCATGTGGGGGAGGATATACTGCTTGGAACAGTTTCAGGAGGGCAGGTTACACCAGTGGTATGAAATGCAGCAAAGTCTTTTTCTGCTATGAATACACTTTATCATTAAATTACTTTGGACTCTTGGAAGTTTTTTTGGTGCTCTAATTGGATTATATGTATGTGGATTCTCAACTCTGGGTCCTTTTCCTGTTCCTGGAGATGGTCCCTATAATATGGAGTGCTGCCAAACCAGAGCCAATGTGCCCAGTGACAATTTCAGTGACTTCTATATAACTTGAGCGTTGAAAAGATTTACTGATTTTCCAGGTTTTATTGTCAAAGCGTAATTGAACAAGTTGGAGTTAGAATCTGGTGCAGCTCCGCATTGTAGCCAATCTGCTTCTGAGTGCCCCAGTTTTAGTAAATCTCCCCCATTACATCAAAACATGAAAAATAAATGTTTTTTAGTGAAATAGTAATGGTTAGAATGAGTACTGTATTTACTGCATAGCTTTTCATATATAATTACTTGTATATACACTGAGTTTTTTATCCGCAATCACAAAGTTGATAACAGCAGTTAGAGATTCAGATTACAGCAATCAGGAGGAATTTAATGTACTGAATAAACATTTGTACGTGCACTCACCCACAGGAGAACCATTCAGAGCACAGGGAACAGCTTTTCCATTTGCATCTTGTGCAGTCCAATTTAATAGCTGCATATATGTTACAGTAGTCATTTTCTTATGGTAGCAGCTATTAATTACATACCCAGCCACAAATAATTTATAGTCGTTGCTTTAGATTTAGATATGCTATATAAAAGTAATGGTTGAATGCATCAAAATCTACTTAGAGGACATGTGCGTAGCCCACATCCAACCAGTATAATCAGGTTATATAATCTCTGACATTCTCTGAAGGGCTTTAGTCTAAATTGTGGGTGATTGTAGGTGTTAGATCGACAGAAGGATACAATATGTTAAACATTAAATATACCAATGAAAAAAGGGAGTTGTTTTACCTGTGAGTGGATTGGTATTTCTGCCATTCTAGTCCAGAGATTTACACAGTTCTGGCGCACAGTACACCCTTGTTGAAAGCCAAGAAAACCTGTTGCAGCTCAGTAATGTCTATAGGTCGCTTTCCCTAGTCCTTATCCCCTTTCCGGCCTATGAGAAGCAGCAAACTAATGAGCTAATATGTCAGTTTGTTCTCTCTTCCTATTATGCTCCTTGTACTGCAGAACAACTGTTTTGCTTCTAGTCAGGAGCGGACTGACAACTCATGGGGCCCCCGGGCAATAGGGGATCATGGGGCCCCTGTGTCCTTGCCCAAACTCAAAAAAGCCTATGAAAAAGGTACCAGGGGCATCTCATGGGGCCCCCTACTGATCCCAGGCCCTCGGGCAGTGCCTGAGTTTCCAAATGGTCAGTCCACCCCTGCTTCTAGTGCTTCTCCTTCTCCTAGGCTGAGCTTTTCTGTACAGTAAATTTCAAGACCATAGAAGGACACAATGAAGATCCAGCAACTGATCCTCCCGAGAAATGTACTTCATCAATAAAGGGTACAAATTTCAAGACCATAGAAGGGTACAATGAAGATCCAGCAACTGATCCTCCCGAGAAATGTACTTCATTAATAAAGGGTACAAATTTCAAGACCATAGAAGGGTACAATGAAGATCCAGCAACTGATCCTCCCGAGAAATGTACTTCATTAATAAAGGGTACAAATTTCAAGACCATAGAAGGGTACAATGAAGATCCAGCAACTGATCCTCCCGAGAAATGTACTTCATTAATAAAGGGTATAAATTTCAAGACCATAGAAGGGTACAATGAAGATCCAGCAACTGATCTTCCCGAGAAATGTACTTCATTAATAAAGGGTATAAATTTCAAGACCATAGAAGGGTATAATGAAGATCCAGCAACTGATCCTCCCGAGAAATGTACTTCATTAATAAAGGGTACAAATTTCAAGACCATAGAAGGGTACAATGAAGATCCAGCAACTGATCTTCCCGAGAAATGTACTTCATTAATAAAGGGTTGAAATTTCAAGACCATAGAAGGGTTCAATGAAGATCCAGCAACTGATCTTCCGGAGAAATGTACTTCATTAATAAAGGGTACAAATTTCAAGACCATAGAAGGGTACAATGAAGATCCAGCAACTGATCTTCCGGAGAAATGTACTTCATTAATAAAGGGTACAAATTTCAAGACCATAGAAGGGTATAATGAAGATCCAGCAACTGATCCTCCCGAGAAATGTACTTCATTAATAAAGGGTATAAATTTCAAGACCATAGAAGGGTACAATGAAGATCCAGCAACTGATCTTCCCGAGAAATGTACTTCATTAATAAAGGGTATAAATTTCAAGACCATAGAAGGGTACAATGAAGATCCAGCAACTGATCCTCCCGAGAAATGT